>NW_024581098.1:3278104-3469639 GCF_017639235.1 Corvus kubaryi
CACACTGTCATTCTTCCTTCCTTCCTTCCCTCCATCCTCCCATCCTCCCTCCCTTCCCCCCCCCCTCCCTTCCCCCCTCCCTTCCCCTCCTTCCCCTCCTTTCCTTCCTTCCTCTGACTACTCTTATCCCTTGGGCTTTTATTCCATCAGGTATCTCACACTGCAAGCACAAGCTGGCTAGGCAGCTGCAGGGGAGGCTTTCCAAAAGTATGTCAGTGTGACACAGGTTCAGCATTTCAGGTGGCAACAGGTCCTGTAGGATCAGTCTTCACATTCAGGACAGACATACTGTGAGAATTATTCAACATTCTTTTTAGAAAGGTGACTAATTTAATAGGTCTGAAGTGTAACTCTTTCATACTTAGACAAATTGTAGCAGACACCACAGTCCAGTACAGAAATGAGGTGAATTGGGGGTACACAGATTAACAAGGCAAGACACACAAACACATGTACCTACTTTAAAGGAACTTAAAATTAGACCTGTGGCTTATATATTTATGAAAAGTAATACTATAATGCAGTGGGCTATGAAACCTTTATAAGCAAGACTGGTTTAAAAAAAAGTAATAACTGCAAAATCAAACCATTTCATATCTACTTGTATCTTTCTTAATAAATTAATGTAACCTTGCAGGTTTTATCAGTTCATCAGCAATAAAAATACTACGTCTTAGTTCTAGGAAGGAGCAAAGTGCAGCCTGTGCCTGCAGGAACCATTGCATCACCTGTTATGGCTACATCTACCAAACACCTGGAGTGCTCTGGAGCATGCTGACTCTCACCTGTCCTGGGGACACAGTTCCAACTTTCCATTGCCACATCTGTCGCATGTAGGCCAGGAGAAAGCAGTGCTCTCGTTAACTCCTACAACAGTACCTGCAGAACATGGAATTCTTAAAAAATGCTAATGCTAACCCAGCAAACACAGTCACTCTTGGCTTCACAGCAGGTTTGAGCCTTTCTGACCCACAGCTTAAGACTTGTCAGAGCAAGATTCAGCTCTTCCAACAATCTCATTCCCTTTCTCCTTCGTCCCTCCAACATGGGATGAAAGTGCAGCAGTTTTACATTCTAAAAATACCAAAAGGTAGATAATTGACAATTAACTTTCCAAACAGGCTTGGTTCTTTTGGTTTGGATTTTATTGCTTTTCTGATTTGTTTTTGCTTGTTTGCTTTCTTTCTGGTCCTCTGATGCTTTTTTGGCAGTAAACAGCTATAAAAATCATCAGATCAAATAGCTTGATATTGATATTTAGAAAATACAAACCAATAAGAAGTCTCAATCCCTTTTGAAGACAACAGTGCAGATTAAATTCCATTAACAGGGGAGTTATTCTGCATTTATACTGATTTAACAGAGATTAGACCAGGCTCACGGTCTTAAGTGTGTGCATAAGAAGGGAATGCCAAAGATACTTTGGACTAATAAAAAGGGCCTCGCTAGTTTTGGCAAGAAAAAATATATTCAGAATTTTATGAGAAGCCAATAAAGAGTGTATTATATTTTATGGTAACAATATGCTGAAATTATGAGCATTATTTATAGAGAAAAATATTCACCTGTAAGAATGAAATTACACTAAAAATAAAACCTCATTAGTACAACAGAACTACAGACTAAAAAATCCAGCTTCTATTGAGCAAGAATCTCACAGTTCTATACCACATTCAATAGAAGAAAGCCTTGGAGACTATGGAGCATTTACAGTGTCTGGACTGTGAGACAGTGTGTTAATCCCTTGTTTTTCTGGTTCTCCTGGGGCAAGGAGGGAGCTACACCTAAACAACAAAACTGTAATTTTCTTTGGGAATTCAAAGGACACCGAATCTGAAGATCTGGAAAGTTGTTTCTCAAATACAACATTTATGACTCAATTTCTAAGCATACAACAAAACAGTAAGCACTTCACTGACAGAATAAACAATTCTACTTAACCACTTGGACTCTTAGAGGAATAATTTTGATTCTTCAGTGTTTGTGATAAACTGAGAGTTTCCATGGGTATGTTTCTCTTTAATTATGTGAATGCTTAATGGAGTTAAATCCAGTTGGTGGCCAGTCACCAGTGGTGTTCCCTAAGGCTCAGTATTGGGGCCAGTCCTGTTTAATAGCTTTATCAATAATCTGGATTGAGTTCACCCTCAGTTTGCAGATGACACCAAATTGGGTGGAAGTGTTGGTCTGCTGGAGGGCAGGAAGGCTCTGCAGAGGGATCTGGACAGGCTGGATCAGTGGGCTGAGGCCAGTGATATGAGGTTCAACAAGGCCACGTGCCAGGTCCTGCACCAGGGTCACAACAACCCCAGGCAGCACCACAGGCTGGAGGAAGAGTGGCTGGAAAGTGACCCAATGGAAAAGGACCTGAGGATGCTGGTTGACAGTGGCTGAACATGAGCAGGTGTGTGCCCAGGTGGCCAAAAAGGCCAATGGCATCCTGGCCTGTATCAGCAGTAGTGTGGCCAGCAGGACAAAGAAAGGAATCATCCCCCTGTACTCAGCACTGGTGGGGCCACATCTTGAGGGCTGTGCCCAGTTCTGGGCCCCTCACTCCAGTAAAGACATTGAGGTGCTGCAGCAGGCCCAGAGAAGAGCAATGGAGCTGATGAAGGG
Source organism: Corvus kubaryi (assembly GCF_017639235.1). Taxonomy (NCBI): domain Eukaryota; kingdom Metazoa; phylum Chordata; class Aves; order Passeriformes; family Corvidae; genus Corvus; species Corvus kubaryi. The sequence continues at coordinate 3,280,721 of NW_024581098.1, forward strand.
GAGCTGGGTTCTTCAGCCTGGAAAAAAGGAGGCTCAGACTTTCTTGCTCTCTACAACTGCCTGAAAGGAGTTTGTAACCATGCAGGGGTCAACCTCTTCTTCCAGGTAACAAGTGACAGGATGAGAGGAAATGGCCTAAAGTCATGCCAAGAGAGGTTTCGATTGGATATTAGAAAGAATTTCTTCACTGAAAGGGTGGTCAAGCATTGGAACAGCTGCCCAGGGAGTGGGCACAGAGGGAGTCCCCAATCCTGGAGGTATTTAAAAGATGTGCAGATGTGGCACTTGGGGACATGGTTTAGTGGTGGACTTGGCAGTGCTGGATTAACAGACTCGATGGCCTTAAAGATCCTTTCCAACCTAAATGATTCTATGATTCTTGTTTATCAAAAAGCTACCAATTAGCTTGCTCAGTGTGCTTTCTTCTTCATTAAAAAATAATTTAAAAACCAAAACAAATCCCCCTTCTCTCTAAGACTTTTCACTTTCTCCCAGTTGTGTGCCATATTCCAACTGCAAGATGCCAGTGCCCGAGTAATGAAAGTCCATTTGAAGAAAATCAATCAGGATCATATGGATGAGATTATGTCCATCCAAGAAGATAATTTTGATGACAATGTAGAGTTCCCTTGAGAAAACCACCAGACATCACTGAAGTCAGAACAACTCAAAGTCAGAACAGGTGTAATAATCTAGTGACAGTCTTGTGCACCCCATACACAAAGTGATTTCTCGAGTTTAAGCTGCTGAACTGCTGCACATCTTTTTCAAGACTCTAGATTTTGCTTGACATGCAAAAACCTTTTGGATATCGACCCAAGATCCTTCTTTTAAATGAAAATGATCATAGCCAAGATTTGATTTTTACCTCTAGTCTATTTTTAAGGGTTGTGGCTGGTGTCATTAAGAAGAGATTGACAATAGGACAACACCTGGAAAAACATGTCTCCCATGTGGAATGCAAAGGAACACTCCAGCTGAAACATTAAAAAACAGAGGTGTTGTTTTGGACTTTTTTCCCCTGGTCAGTTACCCTGATTAATGGGACACAAAAGGCAAAAATTCAATCAAAAAAGGAAACCTAGGTAAACTGACTGAACCCATTTTAGTCCCACTATTAAGCAGAACACTGAAAAAACCCCACACCCAAGTAAAGGCTTAAATATGAAAACATCCAACATCAGAATTCAATCACCGTTGGTGAGTCATATACTAAGCAAATATCATTAATCAAGTAATATTCCCACGTATCATGTGGTATAGACTAAGTAGAATTTGCTCAAAGCATGATTAAGAGGAAAAACAGTTCTGTGCCATATGAGCTGCCAACATTTCAGTCATCCTGACTGCTACTATAGAGCAAAAAGAGGTTAGGAATTACCTTGAAATGCATAGTGATAACAAAACAAATCTATTAACCCTAAGATCACAGGTGAAAACCACAGATTCATCTTGCAATGAAGAATAAACTTTTCATTAGAAAGCAATCACAGGTTTTCACTCATCTGTTGAAGAGCAACACACTCCATTATCCCAGAGCTGGTACAACTGGACATCCCCGAAACAAGGATTTCTGACAAACTCATTGCATCTGCTTGGACTGGAACACTGTCTACTTTGATAGGGAAGGAACCTCTGAAGAACATCCAGTCCAGAGTTGTACCAAGTTGTTCAGGGCTCAGCTTTAAGGAGGAGCTCGGACCGGAGGAATTTCAGAGGTTCCTTCCAAAGGAGCAGGAAAGCACCTGCTCTTGAAGAAGGAGTAGAGAAAGTCTTTGCAGCCTCTGTGTTAGGTGGGAGGATGCCAATGTGCAACATACATAGGTGAGCAAAAGTACAGGAAGTGAAAGGATGCACAAAGAAAAAGAATGAATGAGGTAATACTGCTTCCCAGTGAAAGCCAGACTAACAACTCTCTGACTTAGGAGATAAGAGACAGTGACTGAACTTTAAAGATGTTACATCTCCCTCCATGCGTTACTCCACCAAAACTATATTCTCCCACCAACAAAGTAGGGTCAATGCTATTAGTTTCATTACTTCAGCAGAAAGATGTAGGCACTAACTAATTGAAATTTAAAACAGTGAATATATGTCTTGAATGCTATTAAATTATTTCAGTACACACCAAAGTGAGAGTTGTCATACATGTACTGCAGCAGCTTAGGTATAAAGAAAATATTTTATATTCTATGTTGGTATTCAGGTATGGGAACATAGTGATAACAGCCACCCAGAACAAATTCCAGATTAAACAAGACAAGGTTGTAGGATTAATTTCTTTTTGTCATTCTTCTTTCTGTAATACAGGACAGGCAAAGCATGACATCTCCCATGTGTGTAAAGTAAGTACTTGTTTACACAACAGATCAGAAAGGTGTACTTTCTTTGCTCTGCTGGAAGAAAGGACAGAGAAATATTTCCTTTATCCTACTATGCACACTGTCAACAAGAAAAAAAAGACAGGCACTTCTCATAAAATTAACAGCAGAGAAGTGACAATCCTTAGCATAACTACTGGAGAGGTTAAAAAAAAAAGTCAAAAAGTATTTCACACCCAGTGACAGAAATGTCTTTCAAGTAGATGTATCAATGCAAGATGTCCATAACAACCAAGGCTTTGAGTGAAGTGCCTCTAGTTGTGCTTGGTTTTCATTAGGCACTGTTCAACATTTGTCACTGCAAGGTGCTCAGTAATCAATCACAGAGGCATTGCTAAGTTGTGGCTCTACCATAGCAGCAGGTATGTTTAGTAAAGGCTTTGCTTGGTTTCAAACTGTCTTCCCAGTCCATCATATTATAGCTGAAGAATTAATCTGAAAACCATTATTTGTTGTAATTTTAAAGTCAATTTCAAATGCTCCAGTGAATACTCGAAGGTGTAAATGCAAAACTGTATCAAGAATTTTCTACAAGGGCTACTGGAATAATAGGAGTTAATTTAAGGAAGGAAATAGCCTTTAAGAGTTGTTGGGCTTTTAAGGACTTTTTCCTACAGGCACTGTACAACTGGAGGTTTAAGAAGCTGTCTGGACAAAGCATTAGAAAATACACAGTAGAAAATGTTTCTGCAAGATTTGGAAACACTAGAAAATATGTAGTAAGAAATGTTTCTGCATGGTTAGTGGTAAGACCAAGATATTAGACAAAGCTATGATCCAAAGTGGTTGGTGAGCAAATACTGGCCACATTATGCTAATTTACTATGGTAAAATAATAAATTCTCCTACTGCAGCAAAGCTCCAGGGAAATCAGTCACTAACCCCTACCATTCAAGATCTGGGTAACATATCTTATCCATCTGCCTAAAAAATATTGGTATAACTCACTGTTGCCAACATCAACAAGGCTGGTGTGAACAGAAGGCTCCTGAAAGAAGACAGTGAAGGAAGGAATATAATGAAACAGACTGTGCACTAAACATTTATTCTGGGGTATGAGTGAGTGGAAGCAGAGCTTGGCCAGCAAAAGGCAAACAGAGCCCACAAAGAAGCATACAATTTTAAATATCCTAAGGAACCACAGCAAACCCATGCTTTTTTTTATCTCTCCACGCTGTTTGTGCAAGAAATCAATACAAAGACACAAAAGACTAAAATGAGCACAAATAATTAACCGCATTCATTTCAGGCAAGGCCATACAAACCTCTCAGAGCACAAATGGAGTTGGCCTCTGTTGTAGAATCCAGCTCATCGAGTCTGACAGGGCCAGTCAGCTTACTGAGGTCAGCACCAGCAGCCAAGCACAAAAGAGGCTTTTGTAACAAGAGAACAGTACGTTCAACACAAATAATCCTACCTGCCAAAAAAGACATTTCAACTCAGTACAGTAACAAGGAAAAAGGTGACCACGTTAATTGTCACGGCCAATAAAGACAACAATCTCTGCCAGCTACCAAACAGATGAATAGACTGCATCAGGTTTTCTCAATGACAAAATATTTTGCTTTCAGCGATACATGCACCATGTTCTTGTTACACTTTTCGAGTCTTGGTTAGAGAAAGAAATCAGAATTTGAAAAAAATGAAATTTAAAAATTTGAACACGGTAGAAGAGAGTCTGATGCCACCCAGACTGTATCACATCTCGCTCCCTGCAAACAGGTTACAGTCTTTTCCTTGGTAATAAGCTTGGGCACCCCTTCAGGTGGTCCTACTTTGCTTCAAAGATTACAAAGAGTAGGTGCATGCGATGCTTTATTCTCCAGAGCAGAGATTTTTGCTTCAAGACGCATAGCCTTTTGCATAGCTTGATACTTCCAGTTCACTTACATTTTGGCAGTGACTGAAGGCATGAGATGTGAACCACCCCTGCAGTCACCATACAGAACTAAGCTTGAACCTCAAAAAAAAGTGACTAGAAATGAAAGTAAAGTGAACAACCATAATTTCATGATCTGTATGTGAGCGAAGGTTCACAGCTAAGATGGTTTAGGAGAGCTTGAAAAATTTCTCTAAGGACATTCAAATTTCTTGATATTTTTGAGCCTTCTGTCAACTCACAAATTTGATTGACACTGGTCATCAAATTCAACAGTCATCAGAGAAGACTTGACAGTAGTATTGGTGGACATACAACAACAGCACTGAATTTCTCATTGGCTTCGGAGATCAAGCCAAAAATACAGAAAAAAGGAAACCTGTAGAATATAGAAACAGGAAAGCTCTAACTAGAACCCCTTTCAAACTTCTCATCCCAAACCTGCAAAGTCTCATCTTCATCTGATAATGAAAGTCTCCAGAGGTCACATGTTGGGGTGTCAGAGATAAAGGGTGCTATTTCTGTGGGACTCCAACAGCTTCAAAACCACGTGCAAAGCTTACCATTTCCCCACAGAGCATCCTTGAAGAAGACAAGTCGTGAGCCAGCACTGAGGGCTTCTCTGATTTCCATACTGAGAACACACGATGCAGTGACTGACACAGCAACAACTCTTGGAATCCCATGAACCACATTTTGCAGTGTGGAGTCAGTCACAAACAACAAAATATCTCTTTGGTCTATAGGAACATTGTGTTTTGTCTATGATTAGAAAAAAACCAAAGATACAAAATTGGAATGCTATTGGTAATTTTTTTAGTAGAAGGAAAGACTAAACATCTTCATATTTAAATAACTCATAAAACTGACAGAAATTATTACATTTAGGGCTTGTACAGGATAATGAGTCAAAGCTTTACTAGATTTTTTGGTATTCCTTATTTCAGATACAAACCTTAAAATCTCTACCTTAAATTAACTTTTCGAGGTTGACTCTCTGGACTCTTGGCTTTACCTCAATCAATCATCACACTTTATCATAATTTTCATGGACTGTGCATGGGATTTGAAAATATATTTTCTAAAAAATATGTATTATATTGTACATATGGTATGTATAAAAAGTTACTTGGATGGTTTAAGACTTACATAATTTTTGTCTTAAAAAAAATAAGGAAAGAGCATTTCTACTACTAACATTATTCCTCTGTGGGCACATTTTCTAGGCACTATTATCAGATTCCCAAGCATAACCAAGTTGCAAAGTGGAGCTTTTTCTTTCAGCTGAACAAATATCCCTAAATATTCCAATGATGCATAAAGTTAAGGAAGTAGGTAACTCCTAAGTAAGAGACATATGAATCTGCAGTGACAGTGTAAATTTTCTGCCCCAGACAGGTACAAAAATATCATATCAAAGCATATTTCATATGCACCAGTGCAACGAACGTGCAAATTTTAGGATTCTGATATTTTAAAATATCTAAGATTAAATTATGTCATTAATTTAAAATGGTTTTGTTACTCTTTTTAATTAGTCTGCTGATCAAAAATGAATGCTTAAAACATTTAACTGAAAATTAAATACTGTAAGACTGGAAAGACGCTTAGAATTTTATTCTCAAAGCTACATGTCTTTAGCAGAAGGTAACAAAACCCTCAAAATTTTGTCTTTGGTTGAATTCTAACCTTGAAACCATCAGCCACACTAAACATAGCTCCCAGCTCTTAGAGCAAATGAGGTAATTGCAAATAGTAACTGGAAAAATTCACAGCTCAGATATCACAGTTATGCCTTAATACAGCATATGCTGCCTATTGCACCAATGTTGTTTTGGCTAGTAACTACATACATTTGGGCACCTCCTCTGCATAGATAACATTAGGACAGCTTCAAAGAAAGAATTTTTACATCTGTCCCTTGAGAATTACTAAGACATTAAAAGCTGGCTTTCAGAAAAATCATCCAAAAAGTAAATAATAATAACAGCAAAAATCCCAAGTCACTATAAAATCATCATCTTACTATGTGTGACAATTTGTTCTGAACAGAGAGGACACAACAGACAAATAGCAGCAGGATTGAGTTACAAGGAAGGACAGCTCCTTAACCACAGATGGAATATATTTCCTCATATTCCTTCTGAACCACAGTTCGGATTCAGAGTAATAATAAAAGCATATTTCCATTCTTCCTTCACACAAATTAAGTCATTAATTTAAGTACTTAATACTATAGCTAGAGAGAGTAAATACTAGTTTTTAAACTACATCTGAACTAGCTCATGTAGCAGATTATTTAATAATAAATCTGCAAAACAAACCAAATCATTGTCCCTTCCTCACTTACTACAACTTGGTGATTTTGCTTGTGAAGGGTACATACTCTTGGCAAAGGCAATGGCAGGATACAAGCTGCTGTTTGTGATCTTCTGGGAGGACTAGGCAAGTAATACACTAACAGCAGGTAAATACCCTTACATTCCTAAAGTAGTTATCCAGAAAGTTAAACCTAAGAAGAATATTTTCCATTGCTTTTCCATCATTACTTTCAAAAAACTTATGAGCACTCATGCTGTTCACTTATGAAAATTTAGTGCTTACAGTTCATCAAATGAATAGCCAAACAACTAATAAAACTACTAGGAGCAAGAAAAAAAATCATAGACCTTTATTTCTGCTACTCAACATTCCATTCTTCAAAATCACATCTGTTCCCGCATGCTTCATCTTTTCTCTAATTCAGTGATGAAGTGCTTTTACACAACATTACTGATAACCCACATCACAATTTCGGATGCAGGCATTCCTGAATTCAAAAATGTTTGGCTAGGATGCCCCTAGTCTGCAATTTTATTTCATTTTTCACTAGAAGAGTTTTTTTGGAAATAGGAGTTTATGCATGTACGTATCTATCTTTCTGCTGGCACACTGAAGATCCCATCCTGCTAGCCCTAATTCCATGTTTGCAAATGCTCTGTTACATTCTCAACTAGCACGGAGAAAACACAAGAGATACCCCTCATCTCAGTAGTTAAAAGTACTCCCTGCCTAAAAATTAAATCATAACTCATTGGCTTTTGAAGCAAAAGGGCAAGACCTAAATTAAATTTATGTCTCAAACTTGTGGGAAGCATCTCCAGCTATTTTTCTGGCCGTTCTGGAATTTCTTTGTCTTTGGTTCATATGCTTTGATTCACACTTTGTTTCTTGTGGAGCTGATGGACAATTGCAAATTATTCTCTGCTAGAATTCAGTGCTGGCTTAACTAAGGATACAGTCGCCAGGAAAAAATAAATAAATCAGCAACAAAAAATTCCTTTAACTACTAAGGGAGCTAGCAACATTTTGAAAGAACATCGTAGCATCATTCAGAAACAAATAAAACATAATTGTAAGCTTTCCGGCATAGTATGGATGGCAGATGTATTTACCTAAGAGTTCCTCCCTTTTACTACTTATTGGACCATAAAAGCCAAATTTGCCTGAGGGTCTTCTATGTAAGTCAATGAAAATCCCCCACACACTTGCATGAAAAGAGCAAAACCGTATTTTTATATAACCATCATCTGTTCCATTCTATCCCCCAACAGACAACTGACTGGGAGCTTCTTGCCATGTTCCTAAGGACAGCATTTAGCTATAAATTGAGCCTCAACTAACTTCCTGCAAGCTCCTCTCTAGGGTGCAGTATTATCTCTGGTTAGATAGCAATTTACTCAGGAATAATTAGCTTTCTAGACTGAATGGCATTGAAACTGGAGATGCAGTTCGTTTTACCCACCCACAAGCATTTTAAACATGGTGATAACTCTGCCTGTACAACACTTTAAGATAATCCTGGCAGTGGGGTTACCCCGAAACAAGATGAATGCTCTTCACATAAATATTATGCTGATTTTATGTTGAATTCATTGCTAAGTAAAAAGATTACCTGCAGCCTTTGATAGAGCACCTGGGCCCAGAAGCTACACCGCTTGTTACAACCATCCATCTGAAAATAGCACAAAAACAGGGAATGAGAAAACTGTGATACCAGAAATCCAGTGGTAAAAAGTATTTGTTATCTGATTTGTAAAGCAGATTACCCGAAGAATTTCCTTTAGACCATGAACAGCTGGTGGCTGGTACAAATTAGAAATCTGTTCTTCCTCATCCACTTCCACATGTATTTCACCAGACTGAACAGTAAGAATGTAACAGAAGCTGGGAGGAGGAAGATTAGTTGTCATCTATTAAAAAATAAGAAAAAGAAATGTGACCATAAAAAAGGCACTTTAGTTTGGCTGGTCAAGTTTTATAGTAATAGGCAAAATGAACAAAAGAATTTACATTTTAAGATGGATAGGGAAATAAAATTATATGGTTAACAACAAGGACTCTGATGTAGAAGATGAGTTAATAAACCAACATTCACAAGTTGTAAGTGAAATTAGCTTGTGTGCATCATTCTTTCCATAATCTGACATTGATCCTCATCACAAAAACAACTCATAACTTGGCACACTTGACAAACACAGTGACTATTTCAAGGTGCTTTTTGCTGTTTTGCATACTTTTATTACGTGGTAGGAGTGCGTCCATTAGTCTTTTTTTTTTTAACATCCATAGCTTTTCTGAGATTTGGGGACTTTTGCATGTGGGTGGGTTTTTGTGATAGTAAACAGCTGCCGAACTTTTAAAGCTGCCAAATTAAATCCAGGACAGCACAAGGAGATAATGAAGAACAGGAGTGCAAGAGCTGCAAGAACTGCTCTCTTTGTGGTATGCCAGATTTTTCTTCTCCCCTTAAAAAGTACCATGACGTAACAACTTTATCAATCACCACTTAGAGTGGTCCCAAGCTGGAAAGACTTCTCAGAAAAGAAAAGACAATGCTAGAAGATAATATTTTTGCAAATATGGTAAAATATTCTTTTAGCAATGTTTGTTGTTAATAAAACATTTAATTTAATAGAACAAACATGAATCTATTAAAGACAGTTGCCCACCCATTAAAAAGAATCTGCTTAAAGAAAAATAAGAGCAAAGGAAGCTGATACCCAAACTCTGCTTGCCTCTGACAGCATTAAAGTAGGTATTTGAATGTACATAAGGCTCAAAAGAAATCAGTTCCACAGATCTCTTCCCAACAACATCATCATCATGCTGGCAGTATTATTTATGTACCTACGTATAAAACTGCTTCCATAAAACTGTGCATAAAACTATACTGTTTGTATCAAGAAAAGTGTATCTCAGTTGAAAGAACTCCACCCAGCCAAAAACGTGGAGCATCAGAATGCACGTTGTAATTCTTTGTGGAATTAATTACTATTTCAAACCCATAACAGAAGTGTAAATTACATGACTATGGAAAGTTTCCTTCATTTTTACATTGCTAATAAAAAAGAAAAAAAGAAGACATAGAAGGAGTCACAACAACACCAAACATTTAAGAGCTTTGCCTCAGCCATAGATATTCCCATTCTGTTGCCCACATTATTTTTATGCACAAATCCATCCATTCCTCCGAGACTTCCAAAATATTTAGATGAAAGGGAGAGTCAAAAAGAGCACAGCTATTTCACTGAGTTTCAGTCTTGATTTTATTTATAACTGAGCTTTTTGTTCCTCAGTATATACCCCTGGACAATGCAAAGAACACTTTATATTTTAGACAAAAGGTCCTTGGACTTTAGAAATAACTAGCAATATCCACCTTCAATATTCCCTGGTTTTGAAACTTATTTCCAGCTTTCTCTTTTTTTTTTTTCATATTGACTCCTTTGGTCTAAAACAAATTTTAATACCACCCACTTCTTCCCAAAGAACAGCCTATACAAGAACATCAAGAAAGCCCAAGCTTGGCTACCCAGAAGCTTCTCAAATGATCTCGTATTACCAAAATGACTTGACACGACAGAACTCCTTTCCAAAGGTAAAAGCTGATTGAAGTAAGATTACAGATGTGATTTCAGCTTGCAAATATATGGTAACATACTTTAAATCCATTTCTATACTTTCCCACCTCCTAAAATCACAGAAACATTCATTAACTTTTAGTAATTACTTTTGTGTACTTTAAATCCATTTCTATACTTTCCCACCTCCTAAAATCACAGAAACATTAACTTTTAGTAATTACTTTTGTGTTCATCCTTCTAACCTCTCATGAAACAAGTATCAGTCAAAGTCATCCTAACTAGTAAGAGACCTGATTCCAGCAGTCACACTGTCTTCAAAGATAATCTTCAGAAAAGTGCTTTCAAACCTAAGGCTGAAAAGTGCTTTTAAAGAATGAGTTAATATCCTTATATACAGATTTCCTTGTATATAGATTTCTCAGCAGGCTCCATGATACCTAGTACCTCTTTACTCCTGCAAGGAGAAGAGAGGAAGAATTTGTCAGGGCGTCTTATCATTCTAGATCTAGAGGATTAATAAGGGGCTAATTGCATCATTTTGGAAAGATGATGCTGATCCAGAGGGCTTCAGGTTAGCCTGGAAGGTTGTCAGAATGAGTAAAACAAAACTTGGTAGGTAAAAAGGAGAGTGTTGATTCCCGAAGTAAACATGATTATATCACCACCAAAAATACTAGTTGTGAGTGAAAAAGTTCATATCTATAATAACAAAACTTACCATTTCAGAGTCTTGACTTTGTCCAGGAACTTTTAGAGGCACTACTGGAGGCCACAGACTGTCTATCAGACTAAACAGTCCTAATGCCCTTCAAAGAGACCAATAAAATCAGGTTTAAAATGTTTTCCAGTGTTACGCATCATATTAAAAAGATTCATTAAGAAATCTAAATCTAAACCATTGCATGATTATGAAAGCAATTTAAAATCATATTTGTTTTGTGGAAGCTGGTTTTGATTTGGTCCAGTTGAATCCCCATAGTTTCTGCTGCAGGGTGGAGAGGGAGAGAAGGGATGTATCATATCCAGCAACAAGAAGACATGTTTAATCCTTTGCTACAACAGCTTGCTACACGATAGAATTCAGGGGAACTGGGGTAAATAGTAGCTTGGGAAGGACACAGATATCAGTACAACCTCTTTTAAAAAACAGCTTTTAGCTATTTAACTATTAAAAAGTTTTGCTTCTAACATTTTAATTTCTATTTTTTTTTGGGGGGGCGGGGGGGGGGAGGGTGTTGTGTGTGTGTGTGTTTGCTGGGTTTTCTGCTATTGTTGACAGCTGATTGTAACTGCTTTCCAGAAAGTCAGCAATTATCAGATACAGAGCAACAACAGGCAAGATTTTGCTATGCTAAATACATGTGCAGAGAACTATCTCCTTCCTACACTGCTGATCACTTAGTTATGATTTGTATTTACTCATTTTGCAAGTTCCACACTTTTGATTTAAAAAACAAACATAAAATTAACAGCCCAGCACATTAAGGTAATATGTTGACCACTCTTTAGCAAACCAAGCTGTACTTTGCAGCAGTTCAGGGGCTGCCTTTTGGGTGGAGCATCTTTGCTGGACAGGCAGGAGTAGCCGAGGGAGGGGAAATAGCTACAGATAACCAGCTTGAAGAGGCATGCATTTTTGAGTTAAAGCTCTGAGTTATCTTGTCCCAGTTCTCTGGTCTGTGCAGTTGAAGCACAGAAATCTGGATTTTAACCCCACACTGCCTCCAAGAACAAGTTGTCCGTTCCTCCAATTAAGAAAACCACTATTTCTGAAACAACTCTAAAAAATGAAGTCAAAAACTTGTTAAAAGTAATATTAGCTTCTAAACCCAGCTGTTTAGAAGGAAACCACATACCCTGTTTACAGGGCTGAAGCACGTTGCAATATGCTGCTTCTCTTCAAGGGGTCATGGAAACTTTCCTTTTAAAGTTCTGCTTTTAGCTCACTTCTGCTTAAGCTTATTTATTTCTGCATTTCCTTAGTCCTTCTCTGGATCCTTAGACTTTGGGTGTCTACAGGGAGCTTCTCAGCATGTTTTTTCCCTGCCTGTGATTCAGTGTTAACGGTGATGCCTTTGGACCAGCACTGAAAGAAATTTTATGGCCGTAAATCTCAGAGGAGATCCTGGGGAATAAAACTTGAGGCCCACAATTCAGGTAACAAGCTGGCAGACTAAAAAGATGATGTTGCTACCTGTAGTTGTGTTCTCCACATGAATGAACAGACTAGAGACACAAATATGCTGCTCATTTACAGAAATGGACTTCCTGGCTTACATGGCATCATCCCCAAGTCGGTAAAAGGAAAGAGACTGGGGTAGTTTTGGTGTTTGGAGGTTTTTTGTTTAGTTTGGGTTTATTGTTTGTTTGTTTTTGGTTTTTAACACTGATGACATTACAACACACAAAGCAATATTTCTTAGGTATTAAAGATACTTCACAGCAAATCAATCACTTCTTGCTTGACTGGGGCAAAATTTTCTGTTTTGTATTGTACAGAATGATATCTGACACAAGGAAGGCAATCCCCAGAGGAACTAACTGGTCTTGCTAACTGGGAGATGAAAAAGGAGAGCTACAAAATGAGAGCAAAGCCTCCTGTACAGCTCAGGCAGTTACATAAGTGGCCTTCCTCACACGACCCCAGCACAAGGTCGGAGCACGGATATGAATGTACCACAAACAGTGTGTGTGTGTGCACAGAGACTGCATATGTACCAACCTAGAGCAACTAAGCCATGCTGCTTGTTGCAAGTTCCCATCTTCACACAGACCTTACACTGACCCCCCATATGCATTTTAAAGTATTCACAAAGGACATGAAGTTGTCCTTTCTTCTTCAGCTCACTTCTAACTTGTTACCCCATGTCAGAATATCTAAGACATATGGTACATTTTCTTCTGTTCTGTGTGTCCTTTTGGAGAAGGCCATCTACTCTTGAACTAGGAGCACTTAATTAATAAATGTAATTAATTAATTACTAAATGACAGAATTTGCTTACCAGCAGGCAAAGGATCAGTGCTGTGTGGGGTAGGTTTCCTGAACATCTTGGCCCCATCATTTCTTTGACACCAGTCAGGCCAAGGGCAGGGACAAACCAAATGATTAGCAAGTTCCAAATCACATCCTGCTGTGATCCTTGCCTATGAGCTGGGATGTTCTCTCCTGGAGCTCTCACTCCATCGGTCAGTGTCCCTGGTGGGGAGTTCCCCTCTTGCTCCACCCACTTACACACCTCCAGGAAAGTTAACTCTCTCTTTACGCTTATGGGCTTCAACTTAGCAGAAGGGAGAATGAAGTGGGGGCACTGACAGTGGAGAAATGACAAAGACATTGTGTCCTCCTCTGTCGGAAATCATTATCCTCACAGAAAGAATAAAATGAATTCCCTTCACTGGCCAAGTAACACTCAAACTCCAGTTCAATCTCATTTGAACAATGGGTGCAGTTTATTCAATATGTGTAGCCTTCTTCAGCTATGGAGTAAGGACAAGAGATGAACAGCTGGCTCTGTGCTACAGTGAAGGGACATGGTTAGCACCCATGTGCATATAGAGCCTCTCTAGATGCAGAAGACAAAATAAAAATGTTAAAATTTTGCTTTGTGAGTGTAATTACTAGTTATTTAAAAAAATAAGTAATTTTGATCACAGAAGGACAGACTTCTAAGAAAGGAAAAGCGGAATAAGAAGAGAGAAGAAACAGGCTCAAGGATCAAAAAGAAAAATGAACATGTGAAGTATTTTGAATAACTTTCTTTTTTCTTTTACTTCAGGGACTAGGGCTCTATTGTAGTACTCTATAACTTTGAAAAAAAGACTGAATCTATAGCAGGAAAAGGACAAAAATCATCAATCAGATTCTAAATGACAGACTCAGCTGTCTACTTTCCATGCCAGACTTAACTCTGTGTTTGGTAAAACAAATTTTGTCCCATCCCAAATATGTATGTTTCCACTGTTTAACACCAACACAGTAAGACTACCAGTAACTCCAGTGGAGTGTTACAGTAAAGATTTCCACAGAAATATGGACTTATGACAGGTAGGTATGCCTCTCTTCTGTAAACCCACATCTTCAAGCTTTGCTTATGTATAATGAGATTTTTATATATGTGTGTGTGTATCTCCATATAATATGTAAAATAATTTTTTTCATGTCCTTAATTATTTTTATTATCCAATGTTCTCAAAGGACATCTCTCTCCACTTAAACTTTCTTTGCTAAACTTCAGTACATCTTTTCACTGTATCCATAAATGCACACTGCCTGCTGTGTACCCAGACAGCAGGAAGAGAATTTTAAAGCTGTAATACTGTTAAACAAGCTAAATACATGACTGATAAACCAGTACTTACACTATCAGAACATCTCTGATCCTGTGGAAATTCCATTTATTTCATACTACAGGCTGTGTTTCAAAAGCCAGACAACTTCAAGCTCTGATTTTTCAAAACTGCATTTCACTGATTCTGACCTGACAACTTATTTCATAATTTAATAAGATGATCTTGTTTATTTCTCTCACAAGCATGAAGTTTCAGCTACAGTTCTGCTCCAAGAACTTTGTGTGTGCCATGCCTGATCCAGCTTTTAACACATGGCTTATTAGTCTGAGGGATTTTTCAACTTTAATCACAACAGGCTCAGGGGAAAACTACTGGAGGGAGAAAATACCAGCAATGTCAGAGAAAAGAAGGCACATAAACAGGGAAAAAAGGAACACTATGTAAGGCTTACAGCAAGGAACAGAAAGATGCTAGGATTCTCTTCCAACATCTTCCACAGCTTTGCTCTGAGGACTCAGGACTTGGCACTTCTCTGCTTCCTCCTCTCCTACTTCTTAAAATTTTGTCTAAACCGAAACAGTTTTCCTTGGCAGTGTCAGTCTCAATTATTAGAAACTCAAAAATAAAGCAATTCCTAGCCCCCTGTGCAAAACTAAGGAATTCCTTAATAATCACCTAGACTGCATAAGCTTCAACTTTCAAGGGACAAGCAATCCAAACACAAGGCTGATACTGTAGGCTCTCTCTCTCCCTCCAACTGACCTACTAAGATTTTGCAGTGCACAAACTATGCAACACCACATTTTCTTAGACTTGAGTAATAAAAGCAACAAAATCACAAAGTAAAAATCAGAGCCTACTAAACCAGCATCTTTGCCAAAATGCAAACAGGGAGGAAGGGCTGCTGACCTTTTCTCCCCACAAGTTTTGTTTAGATATATGGAATTATTTTGTTGAATGATTTACATACTTTAATGACTCAATTTTCTACAGTACATTAGAAATTACACATACTACATTAAACCACTGAAATTATAATAAAAAAGTACTTTTGGTTCAATATGGATACGCCTATGTTATTCTGCAGTGCTGCCTACTAAATAGATTAATGATAGAATCACTAAGATACAAGCAGCAGTCCATGTTTATTAAAGAATAGAAAATTCAGAAAATAACAGAGTTCATTTCTGATACAAAAGCAGCCATAGAAATTAATTTTAAAATAATGCAAATATTCAAAACTTCAATGTGATTACTGAAATTATGCTTTAAATGAAACTCAACTTTTAACCACAGCAATTACTGAAGTATTTCAAGACCTCGAAACCCAGAGACGTGGGGTGGATCTTTTAGATGGCAGTCTTTTTGGAGGAGGGAAAACCAAAGGAAGGAAGTTATGACCTCCTTGCTCTGCGGAGAGTTCTTACTATTGCATTTCCTGTCTATGTCTAGCAGTTGAAACACGTACTCATGCAGCAGTTAGCAGAGGTCCTCTCTTCTGAGGACACAGCAAAATGAAGAGAAAGTATACAGAGAAAAGGGGAAAAAAGGAGAGAAATTGAGCTCAGAGAAGTATGTGACTCAAATAAAAAGGGAAAAAAATAGAAAAGAATGAAAACCCTCAAGCACAGTAGTGACCACTACAAACATACAGGGAGATTTCACATTTCAGTGCCTAACATTTGAAAGCTTAAAATGACAAACAACAGAAGCCAACTTTATTTGAAAATGCAGAAATTCCTCAGAAAAACATAACACTGGTTGATGAACTCAATATTCAGAGTCTGTTTACTGCAGAGGAAAATGCAACAGATAATACAGACTGCCATGAATTAAATGTTGGCTCAAAAGCCAAAGCTTAGGAGTTGATGGATCCTTCAAAGTGTTTTAGCCTATCCAACACAAGGGTGGATTTTAGCACTCTCCATGCAGCAGTTGCCTCTTCTTTTGAAGCTTATTAACCATTTTTTTCAATTTAGGGACAAAATTTGCACTGACACCCTGTGTTCTTCCTCCCCCCTCCATTTTTAAATTGCTGTCATCTTTCTGTTCTGCTGCAGAGAAACTCTTCATATTTCTAACATATAAGAAAGCATAAAGAGAAGAAGCAGGTACATCTGCTATACTCAGCAGTAAAGCAACTCAATGATTGGAAAATCAGGTGAAAAGACACAAATTGTCAAAATCCAAACTGTTGTTCTGTGTGGAACTCCAGGTAGGGCTGAAAAAAATAAAATCAGTATTTTTTGTTGATAAAGACAGGTATCTAACTACAAAGATTTTCTCAGCTCATTGAAATTGATTTCTGGTAGGAAGCAGGAACCATGACAATTTATAGGTTATTTACTCCTGAGGCATTTTAGTGAGTGCTCAGTCCCTGCATCTAATTGCATTCATTTAGTTCCTGGTTATACCTGACATACCTGAAACATGCCTGGGACCTATTAAAACAGGAGGGTTGCATGTGCTGCATATGGATTTTTAACCAGCATTCCTGCCTCTAGCAGCACACCCCCAAAATCTCACTTCCTCAAGGGGCTGAATTTAAGACTGACACATGAGGCAGTGGGAGGGTGAGAGTGAGAACATGAGCCTCTAAGGAGCCAACACCACCAGCAGCCTTTCAATTAATATTTTTCAGTCTTCTCCCTTTAAACCACTGCACCTTTTTTCTTCTTTTTTGCTGATACTAAGCATGCAGTCCAGGGAATAGTTGTAGGAAAGGCTAAGAGACAAGTATGAATGAGAGGATGAAGAGAAAAGCTGTCAGGAAGCAGATACTGAAGCACACAAGTTCAGTCAGTTGCCACAGTACTGCTTCCTACCTCATCCAACAGCCTCACGAACAGAGTAGAAGAACTGCTGGAAATCAGGCACTGAACAAGCCATGGCAACTCTGCCATGATTCAGCCCGGTCCTTCTGTCTTACAGGATTGCCAGAAACTGGACTGCAAAGGGAAACACAACTTCCTTTACTGGATTGCAAAGGGAAGGAAGGACTTCTTGCAGGGGAGTTTAGGGGAGTATGCTTTATGTGGGGTATGGGCCTGGCTCTGAAAACCACCTAAATCAGTAAAAGACCTTCAAACAACCTATGCAAGACCCTACTACTTGTCAAAGCATACTGAAAACCAATATTCAACATTGCAAGTGTTTCTCTCAATGTAAGGTTACTATAATTCCAACTTTTCACAGAGCTGATCTTTGTCAAGACAGGACGTGGTTGTGTAAGTTCTTATCCCGCTTTTCTCTTGGAACACAAGTGTTTTCTTATCAGAGAAGAAATGTGTTTAGTTTCTTTAGCACTCCTTAACAGTACAGGTCCATTCCAAAGATCAAGCAACGTGTCCAGCCAGGTTTTCCCCTGTGTGTAGAATACCCCTTTTTACAGGCTTATAGGTTTTTAGCCCTTGAAATGAAACTTCAGCTCACAACAGTGCTTTTAAAATTGCATTTACAGGAGTGATGTCAAATAGCACTTTAAATTAAATATTTGATGGTGAGGATGGATGATGGCCTGGAAAATTTTCTGAACAATAACAGTGGTCCATTGATGCAAAATGCTTGAGAACCTCTTGTATCTATTAGCAAATCTCCTCTGTCCCACAGAGGGACTGAGGAAGCACTCTGTCTCTGATTACAATCCATGTGACTGTGGGACAACTTGAACATACGGGATCTTATTAGCCATTCCTGGCTCTCTCCAGATCATGTGCTTCAAAGGCACATACAAAAAAAAGTCATTACTTTTCCCTCGTATTTCCTACATTTTCTTCCCTTTTATCCACTTAAAAGCCACTGTCAGACTCAAGGAAACAAACAGTTCAAAAGCCATCTCCTTCCAAAAAGTAATTGGTGTTCTCAAAAAAAAACCAAACAAAAAGGCAGCAGTCTTTCTTGCAGGGCAGACCACATAGTTCTTACTCACTCATGTGCTGCAAGCCAAGGTTGGGCACTCACAGGCATATCCCATCATGTGCTTGGATACACCACTGGCTCTGGAAATCCATTTATCCAGTGGCAATGAGTTCTACAGCTTAATTACACTCTCTGTGAGTAAGTACTGCCTCATATTCATTTCAGCTATGGCTTTACTGTGGTTTCCATCACACCTAGAATGTGTCCCAAACACTTAGAAGTAATAAAAAGTTATAAAGCAGAACTTAGGCTAAAACAATTAAGAAAAAAATAAATCCCTGAACAATTCCCCCACCCACCCATCTTGTACAATGAAATCACGTTTTAACCACTGCACTGTCCCCGAAGCTACACTATACCCATTTTCTTTTAATGTTCCCTAGCAGGGTTACCACCAGCACAGCTCCAGCTGAGCCACCAGCATTTTCAGCAGTGTGTCTTCTAACTGTCCTCAGAATAGCCAGAAGTAAGTAACTGCTGCTTTGAAACAGAATTTACATTAGAAAAAGTCTGTCTCTTATTAGTTAGGCAGAGTACTGGAAGCACCAGCAGCCAGTTGTAAAACTTCATTTGTATCCAGAATTCCAAAGCCATTATTTAATTTGTTTGGAAAAAATGTAACTTGAAAATAAAAAGCCAACAAAATAATTAAATAAAAAGACGTGTTTGTTATTAAAGATCCATAAAAATGCAAGTAGGCTTGAAATCCAAAGGCTCTGAAAATTAACACTGCAAGTACATAAAAAGAAAAGCACACTGAATAGGGCTGGCTGGAAAACAACAATTCCATTTTGCTAAACATTTCAAGGCTTTGAAATTTGTTTTTGTTCCAATATGAAACAAAAATGAGACTTTCTCAAAGTTTTCATGAAATGAGAATGAGAGAAAGAATATTCACTCCCTCTGGACCTGAAAATAATCTTCCCAACAAAGCTGTCTCCAAAATAGATAATGTTTCCATGAAACATTCTGGTTTTGATGAAACAGCATTTTTCAACAGGAAAAAAAGTGTCAGCAGAAATACCATAGCCATTCTAATAGCAAAGCTTATCTAGATCGGATGCTTGTACGAATAAATTATGTTGAGAACTGAACCAATCTAATTATATTTATATAGGTCCCCATGAGAACATTGTATCACTTTCCTTAGAACGATACTCTGTACGATAATCAACGTATTTAAGGTTTTTTCTTGACTAAAGATTTTTTTTTTGAGGAACGTAAGAGGAATCACAGAGTAAGCAAAATCTGAGATGTACCATAAGTCACTTTGTTACTTACCTGGGGGAATTTTTCTATAAAGCTGTTGACATTCTTATTCCAAAATGAGAATGGCTTTGAGATTTGCAAGACTTTTTTTTTTAAGAAACTTTAACTGTGGTTCTCAAACCATATAGACTTAACAGAATTAGGCTCTCATATACTAAAGGGAAGTTTGTGCTTGAAACTTCAAGCCATACTGGGCAGCACTGTAGAAGAACTTAGTGCAGTAAGAAGTTCTGCAATGAAAGGGAGGTGAACTAATGTTTTTAAGTCTCTGAATCTACTGAAGAAGAAGAAGACACTCACATTTTATGAAATATTGCACACAGTAATTCCTTACTCTGCTAAGTACATATTTGTGCATTAGCTTATTTATGCTCATTTTGGAGAATGGTTGGCTCAAGCACAGCTGGATGGCCCAAAAGTGGCAATGAGGACATTTGATTGAACAAAGCCAGGTTCAGTTGTCCCAAAGAATGTTGGTCACACATATAAATAAAAAGGCAGATCACCTTTGCCTGCCACAGCAAGCAATACATTCTTCCATTAATTGTTCTCACCTTCCTCTTGTAGTTCTCTGCAAAATTTTCATTCCAGCTAAGCAGCAGGATTTTCCTTCCCATCTCCTGCAGTACTGCTCAATGTCATCTGTGGAACTCAGGGACTGCAGCCACACTTCACTGAACATGCCATAGGCATCCTGGACAAGGAGGCATAACCTGCAAAACATTCCTCCATTACTCACTGGCATCTGCTCGTACCAAACCAGTGAGCAAGGTTCTGAGAACAATATTACAAACTTCAGGACAGGGCTTATCCTCTGCAGTATCTGCAGAACTCCTATCAAGTAACGTATCAATAAACAAACCCAACATCATTAAAGGTTTTCTCACGTACATTTTCAGGACATAACAGGGCCAAGAAGTAGAGAAGCATGACTGAAACAAAGAGGACAGGGCTTGCACTGGGGATTAGATTAATTAACTGCTAGGCACTGTGGTTTGTGTACTTAAAAAGGAAGAAAGTTGAGTTTTTGCCTTACGTGAGGTAAATTCTACAGTGAAGAAAGAACAACAACAGAAACATAAATATGTGTGTGTTTATAAATATAAAAATTCTGCTTAGAAGTAAGCAAAGCAACATATTTCACAGGTAATAATCACCGAGACTGGCAAAGCAAGCATTACATTTTCTGAATTTTTTTTTTTTAAAAGAGTCCTCAGGATGCAAAAAAGAGTGAAACATCATTTTTTTTCTTTGAAGAAGAAAAACCCCAAGCAAAACAACACAAAACTGAAGATTGGTATATTCAGTATTGGGTATGAAGCCCAGAGGAACTATTTTAAGAAGGTAATTAAAGAACCTGCTAAACAAACAAATTGATTAAAATCTATGGAAGTAGGGGCTGTAGGGCTGGGAAGTATTGCTTAACCAACTTGATGGCATTCTGAGAAGATAGTACTGTCATAACAGATAAGGCAAAATCAGTGGATGTCATACATTTAGATAGTCATAAATGCATTTCACAAGATTCTGCACCTGAGATGAGCAGCCATGATAGCATGAGTCATGCAGGGCTGGAGGAAGGAGGCCCCTGTCTACAAGATTGGTTTTAATTGCCTCAGAAAGAGACAGTTAAGCATGGAAACTTTTCAAAGGGAAACAAAAATTACCTTTGAGGGTAGCACACACATCTTTGTTTCCAAATAAAACTCAGGGGTGCACTAGGCAGCAGAATTCAGTTCATTTCAAAGGTACATGCCAAAACTACCCTCCCCAGAGCAGCACCATTGTTCCTAGCAAGTCAACTCCAACTGCTTTTGGAGCACATCCTATAATGTGCATGCACACTGAAAGCATTCAACTGCAGTCACTACATCTTTATAAAACACATTTTAAATTAAATGAACTCCTACACTGAAGAAATTAATGTATTTTTTTCACATGGAAAAATAGGCACATGGAAGAGCACTAATCACACTTTCCTTGTTCATGATGAACTGTCTAACTTTGGCTTAGACCCTCAAGAAGGCTGCATTTGATGTAAGATACAGCCCCAAAGGCTTTCTGACAGCAGCAATTGTGCAAGGACCAGCTAAGAGTCCTCATTTTTCAGATTCTGGTGCTGGTTTTTAAGAGCAGCAAGGGATAGGACTCGATATTTTCCCCATACCTCTAGCTACAAAGGTCCCATACAAACTGAATCATCATCAGAAAAAAAAACCCAAATAAATCAGAAAAACTATGTTTGCCTGCTGCTTTCCATGTTAGGACTTCAGAATCAGTTAAGAACCCCCTTGAGTTTCAACTGATTTGACTGACACTCCCTGTGATATTGTTATGTTTGGAAAACCAGAGCTCATATTCTCTGGACATTTCTGAAAACCGGATTGAGGGGAACCGGAACAACAAAGCAAACAGTTTTGCCTCTGTTAACAAAACGTTGACTGTTAATGGTGAAAAATTAGGCCTCCGTATCTTGGAGCAAGACGGGCCAACTGAATTTGTGTCTCACATCAGATCAGTTCAGCAGTCTCTTAACTGATCACTGGAATTTCTCATATCTCTAGTGAGACATAACTGAACACAAGTAAGTCTCAGACTAGCTGGCACCAGGGTTATATTAAGTCCTCTGGGACATGTTAATTGCCCAAATAAAACTAGCTTGGTTGGTGCTGAAGACATCAGTCACTAAAAGAGCATTTTCCAAGTCCTTTTAAGTCAAGCTAAGAGATGGTTTCTGTCAGACATGGGAATTTCAACTCCCTGCATCCCTGGCCACAGATTTCCATTCCTTTGTGGTGGCACATAAATGGCTAGGACAGGAAACTAATCTGACCAAAAAATACTGTAGCCAAATCAGCAGCAGCAGCAGCATCTGAGTTCCTTGAAAATTAACTCTGTAGAAGTAAACTCCTACTTGCATGGAGTACTGTTCTAGGCAAGGATGTATTTTTCCTTGAAGGTCCCACTCCAGCTGCCCAGTGTATGCAGCACATACAGCCATCTCAGGTCATATGATGGGAGAATGGTCATCTTATGACCATGCTCAATGCAGAGAAGAACTGTGTAATTTGAGGCTTCCATCATTAATGTTCCCATTCACACTGGGAATACGTTCATGATGATTGGCATCATGAAGGACCACAGAGCAGCAGAACCTATTGCATCAGATTCCAAGTACCTTTGCTCTGCCAGGTTCATACACAAGAGCAGACAGACACTGTATTTACTGCACTTGCTCTAGGTGTCCAAAAGGTAGTCACAGTTTCTCTACAACATGCATTTAAAATGAAATGTATGTATTGCCTCACTTGGAAGTCAGAATTTAATGAATAACCTTCAGATGCCTGATTTCAGACTAAGAGAGAAATATCCCAGATCAACACCATGAAGACAAGTTCACAAACACATTATCCCTGCTTTACCATGTCCTTAAAACAGTATAAATGAATGATGACAAAACCTTGAAATACTATAAGTGTTTGAGGGACTACTTATTTTTCCACTTAATGACTATCATGACATCAGCTGTATCCCACAACAGACTCAGCAACACACTTGGAGAACTACCCTCCTGTTCTTTGGGACTGGTTCTGTTCTTATGGATTTTGTACATGCTGTCAGCATCACTGACAGTAGTTCAGCTGCATTCACAGCCTATTGATTCACGACCTTAACTTCTTTACCAGAATTCTTTTCCCCTTGATTTCACTTTATTCCAAGAGCAGTGCATTTGGATTATTTTCCCATGTTGCAGTGTTGCTCTCACATTACAGCAAATGTTCTCACAAATTAATTTTTAGCTGGCAGTCTAACTGTGATTAAAGCCAACAGCTTGTCCCATTACTTTTTTTTCCCCCTTTGAACCTCACTACCACGATGAAAACCCACATCAAAATTATGAGACAAGCTGCAAAGCCAAAATGAGTATCTCCCCCCAGGAATTCAGCATTTGTGTTTTATGCACATCTATAGATTTTATATTCTATAGAAAATACTTTTTTTTCATAAAATGTGGATTTGTATAGGTTAATCAGGTTAAACATACCTTTACCAATGCCTTGTCAACATGCATAGTACTGAACTGTTAAAAAAAGACAGGCAACATCTCCAATTCAATCAGTGGTGCTTGTGCAGGGAGGAAATAAGGGCCATCTTTATTTTTGGGACAACGGGATGTAACCCTGTGTAAGACCTCAACTTAAAAGACGGGGTTGGAAACTGAAATCTCTCAAGTAAAACAGCAGAGAATTCACTCCTGGAGAGAGGGGTAGCAGGAAAGCCAGTAGAGGAGCAAATATAGGAGATACAGACTAAGGGAAAGGTGAAGAAGTATGATGCATTGGTAATAACAAAGGGGGCAAAGATAGGGAATGATAAGAAGTGAGGCAGAGTTTGGCTTTTTTTTTTTTTTTTATGTAATGACACAGTAAGTCTCATGCAAAAGCTTGGGAAGATTTTGTTAATTTGCTAATAGCCAGAAGCAAGGTTGGGGGCTGGAGGAAGATGAGACTGATTACTCTGCATTATTTCTATGATGGTGCTGATCTTTAGGACAAAATGCCTCCCAGTAGAAATCTGGAGAGGATTACAGGATTAATGCCATGCCCTTCTCCCAGTTAGTCACTCTTCATGGGTAAAGGGTAAGTCCTTCTTTTACTAATATGTTTTTATGCATGAAAAATCATCTCTCTCCATATTGCTGCCTTTTATCAAGCAGCTGACTTTCTGGAGAGGTAAGGGCAATGAAAACCTTCTCCATTTTTGGTCACCTCCAGCCTCCTCAGCAGCTAGCAGCAAAGAATAAGAAAAGGAAGATCTGCCTGCAGAGATGAGCGCACAGGGAGGCCAGAATAGACTGATTACACAGACACTGCCTTTACTGAGTCTTGTGAAAACAAACAGCAGAAATTTGTCATGAGCAGATCTTAACCAACAAGTAATTGTTTTAGCCTTGGGTCGGAGGACAACTGTGTGGCCCAGGGCAGCTCTTCTCCATGCACAGCTAAGCTGTGCAGTACAGCATGAGAAGGACAGCCAGGCAAACCCCCCCACCTTTGCAGCACTCTGCACAGACCTCATTAGTTGCTCTTTCTTTGGAAGGGAGAAAAACGAGGGAATGGGAAAATGCCTGAAAACTAATTGACTTGTATTAGCTCTGATATTTGCTCATTCTTTATCTTAACCATCCATGAGACAGCTGCTGCTGCTTTGTTTGTCAGGAGGACTTCTTATCTCTGTGAGGTGCGGTCCTAGCAGAGGCATAAAGCACACGTACATAAACACACACAAACAAAACCCCCTCTCCTTTCATCACCAGAGGCACAACACTACCTACACAGCTTCAATCCAGCAACTTGTCTGGTCAAGTCTCAAGGTGGAGCTGATTAACTCCTGCTAATATGGCTCAGATTCAAATTGTAACCTGCAGGACACCACCCTACACGGATTTAATTTATCCCTATCTTATGAACTTCTTGCATTCACTATACCCATATAGTAACTGAAAAATCAAAGCTCAGGGCACAGGGACAACTGTCCATCTTCCCCCTTGCAACACTAGCAGGATTTCTTTATTAAAAGCACCATATTCACCAGGTCATACATTCCTTCATGCTCCCTTTTGAAAAGAAGGTACCCACTGCAGCCTTCTTTGGGGAGACACAAGATTGAGAGTTTTCTGCTTAAAATCCATACCATTTGCTGTCAATAAATAGTGAGTGAGGCTCTACAGAACACAGCTATGGATTGAATGCTACGAATACAAATTAATGATGATGGTAACTACCTCCTTCTCTGCACAGGTTGCAGAGGCACACAGGTACACAGGAAAACACAAGCACCGCTGTTTCCAGTTTATAAGGGGAATGTCAAGCTGGAAGAAGAATCCTGGTCCAAGTACAGACGTTTCTAGCACCCAGCCTGGTGCTCTGGTTTGAAGCACTGAGATGAACAAAACAGTGATAATTTGCTTTGAAAACTGTAGGTTTAAAATTACTGAAAAGTACAGTTTGCGATCATGTATGTTTTTATTTGGCAACCATGGAAGGGCCCAGAAGGAAAGAAAGAAGAAGGCAATTCTGGAGCGCTGGACCTGGCAGAAGTATTAGTGGAAACTGCTCATGTGATAGGAGTTTCACCAGGGAAATGACCTAGTCTTATCTCAGCATCTCAAATAGAAAATATGTAGCAGAGGCCCCTCTGGTCTCAGGAAAGGAAACTTTTATTTTTGCAGATATCTCCTTACAGAGGATTTCTGTAACATACTTGCAAGAAACTCACTACAGTAACTATACCAAGTCACTCATTTTGGATTTTCCCTGCTTTTCATTACCATTTTTATACATATCTTAAAAAATGGAGTGAGAGTGGTTATAAAATAACTGTTGCTTATTTTTATTCACTTCCTTGAATCATCACGTAGTTCAATACAAACTGGAAAATCAAATACCACTTCCACAAGGTCTTTCATGATTCCCTGTCTGCTGATTGCTTTTTCCATTTCTTCATTCATGTTAATCCTTCCACCTACTATTTTCTGCCTGTGGCCTGAAGAAGCAGCACTTCTGTGGGAAACAGCTTTTGTGCGTAGGAAGAGACCTGCACGAGCCAAGCATGTCAGCAGAGCAACCTTTTAAATGCACAATGCGGGTGTAGAGAACAGGGCTGCACAGCACTGCAACCATTCCCACTCAAAACATGGAACACCACCTGCCTGGTGGGAGCTCCATACAACTTGTCAGGAAGTGGTGTAGCACGAAAGCCAGCTTTTTGTACTTGCCACAGCAAGCACGGCTTCACATGTGACAATTATTTCTGCAAAAACCATTTCTTCTATGAAGTTTTCACGTGACACCAAATGAACTTTTTAAACTCCCCATCTGATGCTGTCTCTAAGTGCACTTTTGAATGAAACTGCTGATGTGTGTTTTATTTGTACTTGGAATTTCTCTAAAAGTAAACAAAACATTCAAAACCATAAAAAGACATTCCTGACATCCACTCAAACACAATATGGAGCCTAAGCTGTAATTTCAAACTGTTACAGAGTTGCATTTGAAAAATATTTCCAGTATCGTGGATAGCTTCACTTATGTCAGATTCAAAAATGAATACTGAAGTTGTTCTACACTCATAGCTTAAATCCAAAGTAACTATGCCAGGTAAGTCAATTTTTATAGTGATAGCTGGTTTGGAAGACACAGAGAGTTAACAAAAAATAACTTCCTAAGTATTGCCTAAAAGTTTGTATAAAGGCTAGGCCACAACGGAGCAGTAAGGCCTTCTTCCCTCCAGATCCCCTGTGTATCTCAATGCTGCATGGGACATAATTTATGGTCCTTCTGCTAAGACCCATTCCATAAAACTAGTTTTGAGTGGTAACAAAAAAGCAAGCACATCAGATCACCCCAGCCTGTTTCACTCACTGTGCTGTTAATTGTAGTTGGTAAGAGAAATAATGATGCACACACTCCTCAGGTTCCTCAGTGTGCCATTACTTCAGCATGGAATCCCATCACAATCCCTTGGTTATTTCAGTATACAAATCAGAGCAAATATTATTTTCCTGCATGTCATGATTTACTAATCCAGAGAAAAAATGTGTATTTAAAAAATTTACAGGCTCAGTTGAAAACTGCAAGTCTTTCTTATGGATGATGTCCAATAGAAAAATTATGTTCCAAATATAACATGTAATTACCACCCAGTCATTTCACGTACTTATCTATGAATCTGAGGAGGGGTTCTTTGTTTATTTTTTTAATCTCAAGACTTTGTAATTATTGTTTTGGCATCCAAGAATTCCAACAGTTAGTGGGGTGCTGCCAAAAAGATCTTTTCTTGCAAGGTGCTCAGCGCCCTCCTTTCCAAGAAAATCAGCGTTCAGTTGCTGGTTCTGGCAGTGTTTCACATCATCCTCACTGCGCTATGTTTCCTCCACGCCTCAGTTCCTTATACGTAAAAATCAGAATAAAAGTCCTGTCTTCAAAGAGTGATCTGAAAGCAATAGCTGAATAACACGATTGTATCTGGGAGGGCTGGTCCACAAAGCCTATTATGTGTGCTAGATCCCATTTGAGTTAGGGGAGGAGGCTATTTATATGTATGTGTATATCCAGAGAGAAAGGGCTTCCTTGCAGTATCGACTCATTTCTTTCACACTACAGGACTTAGAGAACTCTCAACTTGCCCTGCAAAACCCACAGTGAGGGCTTTACAGCATCTGGAATGAAGCAAGAACACTGTAGCAGCTGGACTGGGGTCCCTTATCTTTCAAGACTGTATTGTTTGTGGATTCACCAGATTTATTTCTGAACCACAGAGAACCATGACTGGGATCCTGGAAAAATTTATTTTAAAAACAAAAAATCAACATGCAGTGAGTATTAAAAAAAACCCTGCCCATTTCAGCAGGCACAGATCATCCTAAATCGCATTCTTGGTAGTATAGCCCTGCTCATGCACTTCCTATGGCATGTGAAAGGTAAATGAAATGTAGCAACACAGCTACACAGCTGTGGCTGTATTCAAAAAAACACTCTGCTGTGTCAGTGCCACATCATCCCACTGAACTAGCAGAAAAGTATAACATTCATCAAAAATCAAGGGCAGAGCAAAGAGCCAAGAAGAAAAGCAGAAGTGCAATCCTGCCGGGGCTGCTTCCCCAGCAGAAAGGCGATTTTCCACTTTCTCGCAGGGCCCGCTGGTTGTGTTTTTCACTCATGCTGTTTTCCTTCACTCCGTGTTAGTGGCTGCCTGTCCTAGGTGTGTTTCCAAATGAGGGAGAGGGAGTGTGTTTGTGTGTGCACGCCGTGTGTTTACAAGAGTTATGGTAGCAGTTCTCAGCAGTCCACTGAGAGTTCTAGGAAACAGCCCCTGTTATTTTATTCTCAGTCAATGTCAGCTCATGTCAGGCAGTAAAGATCACACAGGACAGCCCTCTCCATCTCGCAGTCCTGGCTGGAGGCCTCAATGGGAGAGGGAAAGGGATCGAGCTGTGAGTGGGCGGAGAGCCTTCCCAGCACTCTACCAACCACTGCAGGAGGAATTATGATAAACACCACTCTGGAAACCAGATACAACAGTACATTGTGTTCTTCTTCGGAAAAACACCCTACTTCTGCTCACTTAAAGTAAACAGTTAATCCTGTTTATCTTTTTTCTTTTTCTTTCTTGATGAGTTGTTAACAGAACAATCTCTTCTGCAAAGCAAATAAGAGATCTTTCCCTTAAATTCATAAGATTTTTTCTTTCCTCAAGGAAAAAAAAAAGGCAGTTTGATATGTAAACTTTCTACTATCAGCAAACAGTGTGGAATAACAATCTTTCTTGGCTTAAACTGACTTAACAAAGTGATGCCAAAACTGAATGAAACCTTTCCCTCACTTACATATTTTAACTTGGAAAACTGAAGTCCCAAACAGAACATTCTATTCAGCCCTTTTAACTACTCTGTTTCTGAAAAGAACAAGCAAAACTGGTAAAATTTAAAAAATCAGGATATTTGTTGTCCTTGCCCCTGGAGCACAGGGTGCCTGAGGAGTAGAGATCAGCTACTGAGCAGGGGGGTGGCTGGTCTCAGGTTTTCTCTCAGAGGTGAAAAGAAAGGAGTCAGACTAATTGACTGCAACTAAGGTAACAAACTGTTATCCTCCTTTTCAAAATATATGCTTACTGTGCAAATTCATGGTGTCCCTGACTTTCAACAATGAGGGTGATTAATCAGAAAAGCAGATGGAATTTATTATGTTGTTTTGCTGGAGTCACCACAGTCTACCTATTAACTACTTATTGGGGACTCCAACAGAGTCCACTGAAAGCTACAAGCTTTCCCAAAGGGAATTCTAATTTTTAGCACTCAGGAGTTTAAATAGTTCTGAAAGTCAACAACGAAAGTGTGCTTAACATTGCTGGTCAGTAAAGTTTGTTGATTTAGCTATTTATAATCAAAAAAATACATGATTTGAAAAACTGTAAGAGGAGAAGAAAAATATTTCCCTGTTTTATTTCTACTCATTTTCAAGCTCTGAGATCCTGGGTTTTCTGTGCAACTGATGTCATGAAGTGCAAAAACGTAAATTAATGCGAATGAAAGTCGGATTTTCAGATTTTTTTAAAAAATACTTTACATGCAAAATTTTTATATTTTTCCTGTTTGGTTTTTTTTTCCCCCCTTGAGATCTTAATTTAGTTTGCATTTATTTTTAAAACTTTTGTAGCAGTTGCTGAATTTACACTGCTCCGGTGAGCTCTAATGTGACAGAGCAGGACAAAGGAGAGCTATTTCCCACGACAGAAGGGAGGCAGGCTCGAGAGGCAGCTATCAGTGGCTGCGGCCAGAACCCCAGAGGAGCAGCCTCAGGACTATTCTCCCAACCCACCGCTTAGCCCACCATGGCCCCCAGCCAAGACTGGAAGAGCCTGTATGCCTCCAGGGAAGACTGGAAGAGCCAGTATTGGTAGGACAGGACTGCTGCTGAACACTTCATCTTGCTCTAGGTGCACCCTGTCATTTAACCCCCACCCTCCCAGTGCTGCACCTGCAGAAGAAAAGCATGGATGCCCCTTCATGATTGTGGGTTTGGCCTGCCAAATTTGTCCCCAAATTGATGTACAGCCCACAGCCCTCTCTATGAAGGATCCAACTTGCACCAAGGTGCTGCAGCTCTGAGCAGGGCGGATACTGGCTGCAGGACTGCAGGGAAGAAGCAACAGACCTTGGTAAAACCTCTCTCTTGTGAAGCCAGAAAAGAATGTGGTGGTCCTACTGTCTCCACTTGCTGGGAGACTCTTGAGCATAGGAGAAGAAAGCAATAAACCTAAATCATTCAGCATGCAGTTGTAATCCACATACAAAAAAGACCCTCTTGTTTGAGCCCGGGGCGGCTGGCCACCATCACACCCTCCTTCAGGAGGGAATGGATCAGCCGAGAGGAATGCGGATGAGAGGTGAATCAACTGGAGATCATTAGGAGATGACGCAACAGCAGGAA
The DNA here is from genome assembly GCF_017639235.1 of Corvus kubaryi. Lineage (NCBI taxonomy): Eukaryota > Metazoa > Chordata > Aves > Passeriformes > Corvidae > Corvus > Corvus kubaryi. The sequence continues at coordinate 3,311,357 of NW_024581098.1, forward strand.
GAAAATCGGGAAGGTGAAGGAGACAAAGATGAGGAGGAAACGTTCTCTGGTATCACCTCTTTTCCACTTCCTTTCTTACACCCCGCTGCTCTCCATATCTCTTTTAGTTAGAGATTAGAGGGGGAAATGCCAGCCTGTGGCAACACCACTATTATCCCATGGATGACCTACAAGCATTACTGAAGGAGCACTTTCCCCAGATACAGTGGGATTTTTAATATAAGAAATTATGAACACAACAAGCCCTGCTGAAAGAGAGGTGCAGACAGCAGCAGTTTTTCCAACTTGAAAATGAAAAATAAAGTTTATTTGCCATTTTAAGCTTTTTTTTTGAGCTTTGCAAAATGAGAAATCCCATTTTCAGTCATAGGTCAAGTAAAGCTTTATAAATTACTTTTAAATAAGCAGTAGGTTTGGGCCATTATCAAATTAACACCTTTCCTTCGATTTCAATGAGCTGTATTTCATGCCGTATAGTAGGCAGAGAAAATACCTGGGCAGCATCAGTTACATTCCTTCATCTTGATTTCATTCAATCATTCATGCAAATTCCATGCTTCTCTTTTAAACCATCTAAACAGAACACCAATCAGGGATCAAACACTGAAGCAATTTTATTAACACCACACTTAAATTTTCTTATAATTTCAAGGAATCATTTTTGGCAGGATCAGAGCTTGGAATACAGCACACAGTACACAAAAAAAAAATCTTAAATTTGCCATATTATCTCCTTTTTGTTTGGGGTTTTTTTCTTTGTTTGTTTTTTGGTGGCATTTAATTGGGTAATCTTAAAACAGGCACAGAGAACTTCTCACTTCTTTCAGCACTTTGGTTATCTTCAGATGTGTAAGATTTCAAATATTATGTGGGCTAGCAGGAAGTGCTCCAAAATAAAAAGTCTCTGCTAGAGCATCTTAATCTCAATCACCCTGTACAGATGACAGTCTATATTTTATATCTCATGCATGTGGAATACTATTTAATTGTAATGACATAATCAGTAATTACACTGGATTTGATATAATACCCTGATCAAATACTGAGAAACTTCGTGCATGGTATATTTGATTCCATTTTCCCTTCCCGATACAAAGAAAATGGTCCTGCAAATAAGAACCTGTTCAAATATCAGTACAGCATAGTTTGTTCTCATCATTTATATTCCAAAGTAAAGAAGAAAACAGGACCAAATCTAATCAAAACTACAGGAAGAGTTTAGAGACACAAAAGATAATAAAGTAAATTAGAACTGGATTAGGGCTTAGTAAACCTATCTATTCATGCCAAAAGAGGTGATTTAATATTCTGTGGTTAAGATTCTGGGTTTGTGTCTTATCCAAAAGAATATCAACAATAACACATTGTTCTCCTACCACGATTCTGGTGGTGTTACAGCCTCTGATGTGATTCAGCAAAGACTTGAAGGGACAGACACTGCTAAACATTTGGATTTTCCTGAGCTGTCACCCATTGCAGGCCAGCAGGAGATACAACATCCCAGCCAAGATAACAAGATAACTTCTGTTCTTTAAAACATGCAGTTTCCTGTTGATACTATTCTATATTGTCACATTTGCTGTCTTGTCCTCTTTTTCCTGTCACACATTACTGCTCTAATTAAGTCTTCAGGGTAGTGCACTGAGGAAACATCAGGACAGGGACTTCTCTGTGCTGGCAGAGCACCTGAGATCAGGGTATACGCCCTGATCTTCACTGGAGCATCAGTGTAACAAAAGCAGATCAAAGCTTTGCTGTAGCCGTCTAATCATCGGTAGCTGCTGCTTACCCTTCTTAGCCACAGGCAATAGGGCTGGTATTTGTATTTTCTGTCAGCAACTTAGCAGCTGCATTTTTCCCTTTCAGGCTCTCCACTTGAGTAGGATCTCTTTGCGCAGAAGGGCGTCAAATCGGGCTGGGAGGCTGCTCCTCCAGCCCAGCTTCACCGTCATCCCCAGAGCAAAGAATTCAGAGCACATCAGAGGGAGGTCTGAACGTTGCTTTAAGGGGGTTCCTTCCTACTGGACATGTGATTATAGGACGCGGAGAGACACCAGCATATGAAAATGACAAAATTTTAATAAATATAGGCTGTATTTTCATGCACTGCTTGTTGTCATGGGACACGCTGTCCATGGTGTTCTCTCTCTCCACTGCCAGGTAATGTCAGAAACCTGTGGTTTTGGATCACTGTGACACTATGTAACTCATGTACTCCTAAGGTGAAGCATAAAAAACCCCTAAATTTAAATATCAAAATATGCTAAAACAAAACTGACAAACAATATTCAAACAATATTCTCAATGCCTACATTTTTAAAAAATGTGCTTTCTGATCACCCACTTTTGAAACATGTTTCCTAAATTCCACTGCTGCAAGAAGTGTGACAATATCAATAAGAGAAGAACACAACAAATGAAAACATAGCAAGTGAAGCCCACTTGGATCAATTTAAGCATTTTGTTTTACCAATTTTAAAAAAAACTAGGTTAAAAAAACCTAACCAAAGTGGAATTTCTAAACAAGTGGTTTCAGAGTAGGAAAATGGCATTGTTTCAAAACATAGCATTTCAGCAATTTCACAACTTTTCATTTGCTTGTACAAGCTTTTCATAAGAAGTTTCCATTATTTTACAAGTTGATCTGACAGAAAATTATTTCTTTGAAAAATTCCCAACCATTTTTCCTAGAAATATTTTTCAAACCTCTAATGCAGTAACTATTCATTAACTTTCAAGGCTTTGTTTTAACAAAACGTATTTATTCAGCACAACAAAGAATAACTATCCAGTATGCCTGTGAGTAGAAGCAATGCTGTACAGTGAGAGACGGAAATGCAATATAAAGATTTATTCCCCCTCCTTCTCTAACAACAGCTGTAGAAATACATTTGAACATATGTGCTGGATTTGGCTCTGGTAAAGTTAATTTTCTTCAGAGTAGCTGGTACGGGTCTGTGGTTTGGGTTTGTGCTGGAAACAGTGTTGATAACACAGGGATGTTTTAGGTATTTAGCCTGCAGAGAGTCAAGGCCTTTTCTGCTCCTCACCCCACCCCACCACTGAGGAGGCTGGGGGTACGTAAGGATCTGGGAGGGGACACAGCTGGGATAGATGACCCCAGCTGACCAAAGGAATATCCCAGACTAGATGGCATCGTGCTAAGAAGGAGAAAGAGGGGAGAACATTCAGAATGATGGCATTTGTCTTCCCAAGTCACCATTACTCGTGATGGAGCCCAGTGTTCCTGGTGATTGCTGAACACCGGCTTGCCCATGGGAAGAGGTGAATGTATTCCCAGTTTTCCTTTGCTTGCATGAGCAACTTTTGCTTTACCTGCTAAAGTGTTTTCTCTCAAACCATGAGTTTTCTCATTTTCACTCTTTGGATCCTCTCCCCCATCCCACTGTGGAGGGATTGAGTGAATGGCTGTTGGGGCTTAGCTGCCATCTGGGGTTCAACCCTGACAACACGTCACTTTTCTTTTAAGCAGAAGAAAAACTGTAGGAAAAGCCGTAAAAAAACCCTCCAAACCTCTTGAGCGTAAATTTTAAGTTTTGGAACTTACACAAAATAAAAGTGAATTTCTGAGTTTACATCTCTTCCTGATTGTTAAAAATAGCCTATTAAAGCTTAGGAAAAGTAGAAACCTAGTGGGGAAAAAAGGTAATCTTTAACTTTAGAAAGAAAACCCAAAAAAGCCTGGGTCCTTTACAGAAAAACCAAGAGGTTGAGACTGCTGTTGTCATTTCTGGAGATTCAGTATGGCTATACCTGTCCTCCTGGGGGCTACTAGGGTGGGGTTCAGGCCCTGATCCTGAACAAGGTAACATGAGAACAGCCTTCTGCCTTTATATGCACCTGAAACAAAGGTACTGGGCTGGGTGTGGGAGCAGCAACCTGCCTGGACACCACTGGGTATTTGAAGGAAGTCAGTGGAGAAGCCCAGTAAGGAGACTGAACTTCACTAAGAAAAGGGGCTTATTCCAACCTCCTCCACTACCTTATCTTACCTGGACTGCGCTAGGCTTGAGGCAGTGCTGACTCCCAACAGCAACTGCAGGATCTGATCTGGATTTTCAGTGTGACTGCACCTATGGTTTCCAAAAGTGGTAAATATGCATTCCCAGTGAAAAGAGGGAGAAACACTCATGAGAATTTTCTTGGAGAAAAGAGAACTACAACCTCTACCTGACCTGATTTGAATATATCATTATCACTAATTTTAATTTCAAAATTGCAACAGACACGAGCCATATTTCACTGGTCTTTTTAAGCTGGTTAATAGGCTCCCTTAATGGCAGTACCATGAAATACAAAATGTTCCACACACAGAATTAGATTTCGTATTTTTAAAAATTTGTTTGGAAGTTTAATTCACCACAAACATTCCTTTCTTGACCAAAAAGTTATTTATCTACAGCACACACAAAAATTTATGTTCTTGTAGGACAAAAAAATGTGGTATCATCTGATTTGGGATGAAACACCGAAAGCACATTTAATTTCATCCTACAGTGGTTTAATTTGAATTCATAATTCTGTCTTTTCCCATTCACTTCCCCCTTCTCCCCAGTCTACTATACTACATGTGCTTTACACTACTGCATATACTGACCTTTTTATACTTACTGAATCCAAACTTCATTATGAGGTATCACTGAAAGGTTTCCAATATTCCTCATTTTTTCATTCCACACATGGACACTAGTATTAATCCTACAGCTGGTGTGTTAATGCATTACAACACTTATATAAACAGTGTATTCTTAGTATATTTTATATTACAATTTTGAATTATTATTGAATTAAGTGGTAGGAGCTGGGACCAATCAACTTTGTAAATACAGCTATGTGAACAACATTCAATTGATGAAGTGGCAAGAATCTTTTGTAGAAGTCAGTTATAGTTCCTTAGTAGGCAATACTGTTTTCTAGCTAAAAAAGAGCAGTTAACGAAAGATTATGGTAAGCAGAGTAGGAAAAGAAAGTGAACAGAAGTTCTCTTTGTTTTACATGCACAAGTCAACAACAGAGGGACAGAAATCTTAAGGCATGGCTGCAGATTCATCTTGCGAGCTCCAGGTAACTTCTCTAGCGTCAGCGCTTATAAACCTTAGTAAGAAAGCAAGCAGCCACCAGGTGCCAGAGGGAAACACTGAAATTATTCCAAAATGAGGTCATAGGAACAACTCATCATTTCCAAACAACTACTGCAACAACTAGATAGAGGGTGCTGGTGCTGGTCTGGAAGGACACCTCTTGGGAAAATCACCGTGCTCACCACCTGTATTTTTGCCTACCTGAAGAACAACAGAGACAATTAATCTACTTCAACACCACCTACAAGGTGTTATTTATTCAGGTTTAGAAACACACAAATGGAAACTACTGTTATAACTGCTATATTATGATAATTACCACAATAATCCTCTTCTTCTACTGACTCAGTTTATTAAAGCTGCCAGAAAAGATTGCCTAACCGTGACCACTGCTTAGGAGTTAAGAAGCGGTTCAAACTTTGGGTATTTACAGTTGCAGAATGGGTTGCACCATTTCAGAGCACAGTGGGTGAAATGGAATAAGGGGGGGGGAACGCATCCTTTGGATAGTAAACGCTTCCTAGTTTTCTACCTGCAGGTTGATTTGAGTAGCATTAAACGGAAAAACAATTAAATCATCAATATTTTCAAAATAACTTATCTGAAGCCTACACTGGGCAGAAATAAAATACCAGGTATTTAAACAACACACAAAAATGGCTTGGAATCTTATCACAGCTGCACACAAAGTGATGCTCCCAGAAAGCAAGAATATTATCTTTCACACTGCAGCAGCATTTTCACGTACAGTAAGAAACTTCCACACAAGCTTTGCACTTCAACAGGTTTCAGTTAGAAGTTTTCTTGAAATACAACCCTGTCAAAAGGAGAAGCCAAGGAATGCTCTTCCTCTGTCTTTCCAAGTCCTTCCCAACACCTCTGTTTAATCCAATCAAATTACAGGGATCTGTGATGAGGTCAGTTTGCAGTACGGGGTAAGACACAGAAGAATGCCATGTGAAAAGAAAGAACAACATCTACTATCTTTGATGACCTAAGGCTGTATTAATCTAAGTAAAACTGCTCAAAGAAAACAGAAATCAGACTTTGCAATGCTCAGGGTCAGAATACTGGGTCTGCTTAGAAACAGACAAAATGACCCTCCATGTTCTACTTGCTTTGTATAAGACTGTTGTATTAAAAGACTGAAATAAACATAGGCAATCTCAGGACACAGGAAACTTTTTACATTGTTTTCAAATTTCTAGTTGAGCAATGAAAGAAATATTAACATCTCCACCTACACTTCCCCACAAACTAAACTTCTTAATGACCAAATTCAGCTAAGAAAATATCCATCTTCTCATGGCATGCACTTGAGTGCTCTGTAGATTTCAAAATCATTTTTGTCTTCTGTGACTTGAAATTATGTCCACTGAAGGATTTTTCTGTAAAATCATAAAATTCTGTGTTTTTCATGACGTACAAGAACAGCGAAGTTTTAAACTAAACATTTTTCCTTGTGCAATTGTAGATGCATATACACATCCATGGAGAAAAAAAAAAGTATATATACATATTGCACTTTCAGACTTGAAATCACTGTTTGCCAGGTGGTATCAACAACGCAGTTAGCATCCACAAACAAAATTCCAAACAAAATTTCATGTCAGGAAGTAGAGAAACCAGATGAAGATCTCTCTGCCCTACACCACTGATTCCACAGTTTTAAGCTGTCCCCTCTCCTCTCTCATAACTGTGATGGCAAAAACAGGTTGAGGCAGCACAAGAAATCAGATCAGGGAATTGATCTGCTTAACAAACAAGTCTCAGACACAAAAATAAAGTTATTTACCTGAAGTACTACATCCAGCTCTGGAGTTTTCAGCACAGGAAAGATATGAGACCTGTTGGAGCAGGTCCATAGCAGGGCTACAAAAATGACCAGAGGGCTGGAGCACCTCTCCTATGAAGACCGGCTGCTGAAACAATTGGGATTGATCATCCTGGAGAAGAGAAGGCTCTGGGAAGACCTTATTGCCTATTAATATTTAAAGGGAGCTTATAGAAAGATGGGACAAATTTTTCAATAGGTTTTGTTGTGATAGGTAAAGGGGTAATGGTTTTAAGTTAAAAAACTGTAGATTCAGACCAGATATAAGGAAGAATTTATTTTTTTTTTACAATGAGGGTTGTGAAACACTGCAGGAGGTTGCCCATACAAGTGGTAGATACCACATCCCTGGAAAAATTCCAGATTAGGTTGGATGAGGTTCTGAAACACCTTATCTAGTTGAATATGTCCCTGGTCAAGGCAGGGTGGTTGGACTAGATGGCCTTTAAAGGTCCCTTCAATCCAAACGATTTTATGATTCTGTTTTTCTTTTGCATCAGTTTGCTGACTTAGCATCACAAACAGCTGTCCCAGCTCACCTGAATGGGCACCCTGGCATGTAGTGGCAAAAAGACAGCTCACTGGGGTGAGGAAATCTAGGGAGATAGACACAGAATCAGATTAATTTCAAAGCAGATTAGAGAGAACAAGAATAATTTAGCGTGGATTTCCCAATGAGAGATCACAGCTTTGTCACGCCCAAAATGAAGCATAAAAACAAATGGGCTTTCTGCCACTGGCTGAAGGTCCATCACAATCCTCCTGCCTCAAGCATTTGTCTTTTGGCCTGGTTTTGATGGAAATATTGGTCTGAATCCCCACAGATTGGGGGCATTGTTATTCTTGCAAGAATAACACTTGTAAAAATAATTTTACACAAAATATTTACATAAATGATAGAGCAAAAAGTAACATTGGAAACAATATTGCATTTTAATTTTATAACTGCAGAAGAGACAAGCAAATTAAAAAACGTAAGCTTAACCTAGCAGGACCAGCAGAAACAGTTCAAAATCAGTCTGAAAGCCAGTCTAACGGAAAACATCTTTAAAACCCTACAAAAAGTTTACTGTTTTGCATATTTTGAAGTCCATTTAGTCTTTTCAGTTTGCCAATGGGCATTTACAACTATACACTACAAAAACACACAAACACATAACCCAATTTCCCCAGCAGAATCAATCACTAACACTGAATATGTAAAACAGTCTTCAAAAGTGAAATTCAGGCTTTCAAACTCAAATTTCAATCTGTGTCCAACTGCCAAGTACACTTCTGACTCACATTTTCTTCTAATGTACCTTCAGTATAGTTTACTGAATTTATTCAACTTACCTAAAGCTTCAAATGTGGATGCCATTTAATGGTCTGCTGTAGTGATTTTCTATTTTACTTGTATATCAATTTTATTTTAAAAATTGTTTCAAGATCCTTTAGTGACATTTGCAACTCTCGAAATACACTGGAGTGAAAAATTTTTACGTTCAAATGAACATATTCACTTTAGTATTTCCTCTTCTTGGACTGAGGCAGATCAGCTGGTAAATGAGACAGTTACGAACATTGTTTCCTTTGGTTTATCACTTCGTATTTGGCAGGAATTACAATTAAATTTTTTTTTCATAATGACCAAAATAGTACCTATTTAAGGAGATAGAGACAAACCCAGCAAATTTTCTTGCTGATATAAAGAGAGGGGATAAAAAAGAGAAGAAATCATGTTTGCTGTTTTTAAAGAACTAAATGGATATAAACTGTCAGACTCTGGGTCATCATTAAGCACAGGCCAGAGCATTGGCACGGATGACCGTGTTGTGAAGCCTACAAGCTTTATTTGGTTTTTAGTTCACATTCCTGTAGAGTGAGACATTCTTAATTCGGGAGAGCTACGGATAAACATTTATGGGAAAAAATTATTAAATATTTCCTTTCACAAAGGTAGCAGGCAGAATAAAAATAAAAACAACTCCTGCACAAAATGCTAAAGGTGGTCTTTAACTACCAAAATTCACCAAAGCAAATGAGGTATCTATGATCCTTTCTGACAGGCACTTGGGGCTTTTACTATTGAGAGACCAATCTTCCCTCTGCCATTTACCACTCACAAACTCCTACTATGCTTATTTTCAGATTGGAATAGTATTATCCATATGTGAAATGGATATCCAAATAGTCTAGCCCATCATACGGAGGTAATAGTAATTTATGTACACTTGCACCTAGATTTAGCCTTGCAGAAGAAGTGAAAAGACTTACAAGGCAATGTACTTATTACACCACCTGATGTAATACATAACTACTGGTCCCTTCCCAAATCTCTCACTGAACTCCAGTAGCCTTTGAGAGCTGTTTGTTGCAATTCAGTTTATGAGACAATATTTTAAATGTTCTTACTCCAAAGAAATCTTGGAACGATGAAGCCCTCTGAATATTTTCTTTCTAAATATGAAACATGTTCTGCTAGCAGAAGATTTCAGAATTTTAAACAAATATAAAACACAGTTTATTCACCCCAGTGAAAAAAGACATCCTGTAGAGGGGTCTGAGGCTTGAGTGGACACTGTGCAATTTCTCCTGGCTTTAGCCCTCAGCACTACAACTCATTTGTCTATTGAGTTTGAGAAATCCACAGGAACACCTAGGAATGTATATCAGATGTGTTTTGACCAGCGTGTACAAGGAGCTGAACCTTACTCCAACTCTACAAGCAGGAACATGCTGGCCTGACTGTACATGGACCAGAGATATCAAAGCTCTCTTCCTCCTCTGACCAAGTAAGACACAAACTTTCTCTAGAGAAAATTCAAAGGCACGCACACCACTGCTGCTGCTGCACTATAAACCTTATGTGATTTTTAGCTATTGAAAATTCAGAAGATTTCCTCCTCTTCCTTGTATCTATACAATGATGAGTGGCTCCTGGCTTCTTAGGAAGGGTGTTACTCTCCTTACCCCTCACTAATTGTTAAGACCAAAGTCCAAAGAGTTTGCACTAAATGGGCAAATCTTTGAGGGCAACCTGGTAGATCCTTCCAGTCAGTGTGCAAAGATGAGGTCGCTTTTCAAAATTTTACCACGACTGTGGTAAGGCCAAGGTTTTATTAGTATTTGCAGTATTTGATGCAATTTCCTATAAATGTCCCAATGTAGCTCAAAAATAATCTGGGGCACCATCAGTATAGCAAAACCTTGGGCATATGTTTTCCTGAAATCTCAGGCAAACATCTAGAACATTTCTCTTTGTGGTACCACCATAACGGTGTCACACCAGAAAAGGAGAAGTCAGTAACAATAAAGAGTATTTCAGATGTCCAATGGAACAATATGCCAAAGATTTAACCTTCCAGAGGAACAGGTAACAGATATTTAGGAGAATTAGTTTCACAGCACTGTGTGTCACCACAGCTATGAATAAAGATGTCACAGAGCTTGGCCTTTGAGGAGAGAACAAAATCATTGAAAAACAGGACTGACAGGAGGAGAATAAAATACTTCTTCCTGGGAACTGAGCTGTGCTAAATAACTGATCCTTCTTGAAAAGCCTCAAGTATCATACTTCTCTGACTGTTCACTAGTTAACCTGCTGCCTGTCAGGGAAACTGGGAGTATTTATCAGCTAGTATTAGTCATGTGACTTCAAACATTAATCATATTTGTTAAAAAAAGTTGGTGTAGTAATTGCAATTTCTTACAAATGAGGGATAAAATGCTGCATTCCGCTTCAGTTTATTGAACATTTCAGGACTATGTTAACTGCTGCCTAATATATCTAAAATATAGTCAAATGAAGTAATCTTTTAAAAATAAAAGGTTTATTTGTATGTGGCTTACTATACTTCTTCTAGGAAGCAATAAAAGGGTAAAATGCCCTAACAAAACATCAAGATACTATGACATGGTAAAAGAGAGACTCATACCTGATTGCCACACCTTTTAAAATTATGTATAAGGAGTCTTTTGTTCCCTGGTTTTTGGAATGTCAAGCAACTCATAAATAATAATCTGGACCTAAATAAACATACACTAGTTAAAAATCCCATCTTTATTTAAAGCATTAAATGAATCAGTACTTCAAGTATTCAAATAGCAATATCTTTCCTCAGTTTCTTACTTAACCTCTCTTTTATAAAGCCAACCTAAGACTATACCAATAAGCTAATGACAAATTTTTCTCAACCTGTTTAAAACTTTCACCAGACAGTTTTAGATACCATCAGAAATGCTTAATATTATTATATTATATTATATTACGCTAGTTTAAAGCAAGAAGCTACCTGCAAGCCTTTGTAGCAGGAGAAACTGAATTATGAGGATTTTTTTTTCAGTATTCCCTTAATGCAATTACCTCAATTCCTGTATTTCGTCATTCCATCAGTAGCATCAAGATTTTTTCAGCAGAATTACAAGAAGCAAAAAGATGACGAAAGTAAAAAGACCCTTATAATACAGTCAAGACTTAAAAACCCCTACATGATAAAGAGTTTGTTTCTTGGTTTGTTGTTTTTTGGTTTTTTTTTAATAAGAGGAAAGTATCTTCACTTGGGGGTCACTTCTCCCCTTCACTTGTAACATACCTACATAAGATTAAAATGTTCTTTTATTCAAGAGAGGGTTCAGTTACTTATGAAGAATTACTTACTCTTTGGCAGTGGTTTGTATCAACTGAAGAGAGTAACATGGAGAGATGTGTTTTTAAAGTGGGAAAATCCCACAACTCACAGACTTGAGCAATGAAGGTGCATACAACCTCTAAGACAGTAGTTGATGGGACAAAAAGGAAGCAGGGTCAAATCTTGGATCAATCCACTGTGAAAAAATGGCTAAATTGGTGTTTGAAGGATTTCTTGACCAACAAAGATGGCAACATCCAGTTACCCCCTCCCTCCAGCCCCCTTAAGTAATAGATAGTTGCACTCAACTAAAACCACCTTTGTTTAAACACACAATTTCTCCTACCCTCCCTCATTATCTGGTCAGAATTAATGATTATCTGATTCATTAATTGTTACTCAATTACCACTTAATCCAATCCCCATCAACCAATCCTAGGCACACCTTTACAACCACAATAAATAAGATGAATGTTCATCTACTCCTCTTCTTTTCCCACATCTCCTTCCCATCCTCCCTTTCCCACTCCCCCCAGATTAACACATTTTGGGATTTATTTTCCTGTATGAAATCCAAGAACTAGAGCGTTCTCCCTACATTTTCCACACAGGGTGAATAGGAGATGCTGGTCCCAAGCCCACCCTCTGGTCTCACCTTGGGGAGAGTGTCAGTGACTCCTGCAGTGTTGCCGTTCTAGCAGAACTCTTTAAAAAGTGCTCCCACATTGCCCAACATTCCTTGACTGTCTTTTCTCCTCCAATGCTACTTTTTGGGATTCTTTTTAATTTCTCAGCTCCTTTCAGAGAAGCACCTCCTTAGCCCAGCTCGCTTTAATTGTTCAGAGAAAACTTTTATTCACCCTGAATGAACAAACTACTTTAAACATGAAACAATCAAAAGACATACAAATTCACTAATAAAATTCCAATCACTGTACTGCCCTATTCCACATGCTCTGCAACTGGTCTATACTGTGTGCCATATGCCAAAATGATTTGTATATACTGTTGGCACTTTTCATGTTCCCCGCAATGTTTGGAATACCACATGGCACAGGGTGCAAGAAGATAAGATCGTTTATGTAAGCAAAATATGACCTTACAGCGTGTAAATCCCCTATGTGCGTATGCAGGAGAAAGAGCCGCGAGTACCAGTACTATCTGTATGCGTAATTATTTGCTTTACATGCCACATCAATTCTGCAAACAAATTGTAACTATTTAGCAATATTCATCTCTTTCTATTGTATAACACATAGCTGGGTAGAGAGAGAAAGGTAAGACTTTAAAGTTCATTAATAAATATATACTGCTTGCAAACTAGTAGAGAGATCTCAAGTTTGTGTTGTGAAAACAGAAATTCACGGCTGATAAAACAGCAGAAAATGGAAAGAACAGTCTGATCCAAAAACCAGAAAGTGCAACAGGCTGTGCTGCTCTGGGAAAAAACATGGGCCTAGAAAGAGTAAACAGAGCGTTTATATGCATCATTCATTCACATAAACATATATAAACCCACACACATCCTAAGTTGTGCTCTTGTGGATTGGTTTTTTTTAATTCAGAAGCAGATATAGATAAAACTTCCTAAACCTTCCTGTTTGGAATCTGAAGGTGATAAGGTTAAGTACTCTGAAATCAACAGACGACACATTCACTTTTCAGTACATATATATGTATTCTGCACAAATCCGGTATTACATGTCTTCGAGTATTTTGCACCTGTGCCTCTCAACACATGGTTAAAGAATGTCTGTTTGTATTAGCAGGCTCACAGCTTGAGCAGACTGGTAGCATTTGAATCAGGGGACATTTGAGTCCCACTGCTGGGTAAGAAAGAGGAATGCTGTCAGCCCCGGGTCAGGCTATAGGTAAGTGCCACCCACCTGTTACTTCACACATAGGGAAAGTATCGTATGATGCCCTCACAGAGGGAGCTGGAACAGTGTGGTTTATGCCCTACTTGGGAGGATGGCTTGGGAACAGCTTTACTTCAGCTCTCTGTCCTGCATCTTGAAATATTTCCTGCCTGGGGTGGCATGAACCTCTCAGGCTGGAAGAGGAAAGTCTACCCTTTACCTCTCTCTCCCTCCTCCCTTTCCAACCCCAACTGTTTCCATGGTAGAGCCAGCTTCAGGCGCTGCCAAAGAAAACAAGGCATTTTCCCACCTCGAGGGCATTCCCCTCTGAACATCAAACGTCTACAGCAAACAATGGAGTTGAAACAGCTTTGCAAATAAAAGGTCACAAGAATTTTTCATAGTGGAAAACATCAGGCTACCTACAGGCAGGGGTTGCTTCCAGCTCACAAACACTACACATGCTTTCAAACACACCTCACTGTGAGCTGAACTAGTCTTTGCTGAGACATTCCATGGTCCCAGTGATGTAACTCGAATTCATTCTCCCTCAAGCTATTTGGTAATCACCTTAATTGTCAGGTCTTAAAAAGAAGAGATTTTTAGTTCTTTGGGAAGGGAATGCATTTACATGCTGTAAGAAGCTAAGCAAACTGTAGGGTGTTCTGAAACAGCAGGTCACACACTAAGCAGAGCACAAAGCAGGGGAAAGGAGAAAGGGCATGTGCTACTGGAGAGCTTCAGGGAGAAGAGCAGAGCATGTGATAAGCTGTTGATGGAGCTGTACTTCACAAGCTCTAGCCAAAGGACAAAGGAGCAATGCAAAGAGCCCCTGGCTGCCAGAAGCTACTGAACCCATACTAGAGGCCTCCATGGAGACTTGGCAGGATGGTGTTCAGCAACAGCAGGAGCCACATGTTTTCTGGGCTCCTGCTCTATGCCTGCACATACGCTCAGCACTGCTAGCACAGCAGTCTCCCATGGGGTCATGTTTCCCCATGGCCACCCTGGCCCCTGCTGCCCAAACTTCCCCTCCGCTCCACTCTCCTACACCACTGGCATTCCTGCCTTCTTCACAAGCATACTCTGGTGGTCTTCCCTCTCTCCTGCCTCTCAGAAGCAGAGGGGAAGTGTGTGATAGAGAACTCTTAGTCCCTAGACCAAGAGCAGATGAAAAGTAACTCAAGAAATAATTTAGTGGGAAAAACACTGGACAAGATATCACAGAACAAGTTCCTGTTACTAATCCGAAGCCAGACTAAAATTCCTTCAGATGAGCATAACAAAAAAGTTTTACTGTGGGAAATTACCAGAGTTTAAATGTGCACCTCATATATTTGGCATTCATCTCTACAAGAATTCTGCATACAGGTAAGCCTTAGCAAAGAGGCAAACTGTGATAATCTGTATTTTTCTGCATTGCTGGGGCAGTGGAGAAAGGGAGTGGCGGGCATGGGTTGAAGGCTCTGAATTTTCAGAATTATGTTGAAAATGAAAATTGTCATAATTTCATAATAAAAAGGGCTTGCTTTGAATTTCTTTTTTATTTTCCCACTTTCCTACTGGATAGTTTAGCAGACACAACCCAGGAGAGTGGGTGATTGGAAGTGTAGTTAAGCACTTGCTCAATAAAAGAATTAACCCTACACATCTTTCACAAATTACCATCCTGCCAACTCCCATGGGAAGCTGCCCAACAAGACCATCACTCTCACTTACTGCCTACAGCTTCTCCCAAGATTTCAACACCATTCTGTACATTCATGCTTGACCTAAAGTGCCCAGCATGGAAATGCTCCTCCAATCTTGCCTTCTCTCCTCCTTCTCCACTTGGAAAAGACTGGTCAGCCAACATTTTCTTCCCAACAGGATGAAGAAAACCTATGAGTCTGACTATTTGCAAGAAGACACTCATGCTAGAAGTACCGCTGAGAACAAAACATCTGAGTTTTTAGAATTAAATGTGGGTGATTGAGAAAACTTAACTGGTGAAGGAAACTGGTAGTTAAAGGTCACTGATAACTGGGGGGTAGGGGCTAAAGGGAGTAGTTCAGACATTGTCTGTCATTGGTATATAGAACATTTCTATTTGACAGTTTTCCATGTTCAACCATAAAGTTGAACAACTGGTTTATAGACACTGTAACTTTAATCTTAGCAGAGACCATCAATTCAGATTAATCTGAAATCTTAACTCAGCACTTCCAAATAAAAACAGAAATAAAAACTGTTACTGGTTAATAGCACCATATGAATAATCTTATTTTTTTCCACTCTTTTTCCATAAGGCACATATACCAATTATTACAAAATGCCTAGAAACTTTAACCAGGTTCATGCCCCATTGGGCACATGAGATACGCAGCAGTTTGCTTAGACTGCTCACATGCTTTTAGCAAATTTCAGCAGATGGATGAAACAAAGGGGTATGTGTGTGTGTGTGTGTGTGTGTGTGTGTGTGTGAAGAACAACAGGCCATGTATATAATCTAGAGAAATCACTGTTAATTTTTTCTGTTGTCTTATCTTTACTGTAGTGAGTTGTACTGTGTATGGATGGATTTTCAAAACACACCAAGGTCTCCAATACCTCCTTAAAGGTCCCTCTTCTTCAGCATCCATTCCATTTGTACATCTGAACCTCAAGACAGTAATTTCTTTTTTTCAAGCAGGCAAAACAATTATTTCTCAGATATTAAATGTACTAACATAATACAGACATACAGAGAGAGAAAACATGCATTAAACATTTTGCAAAGGGGCCAGAGAAGGGAGTTTCTGGCAATTACTCAGCATAAGGAGTAAGATATATGGTGAACAGATTAGATAAAATAAGTAGTTGTCAACCCAGTACTGCCTGATGACAGAAGTTACAGTTTTATCTCTCTCTTATCCATGCCTCCTACATATCACGTGCCTCATTAGGATCCTATGGACAGAACACACAAGAAAAAGACCATCCTCAAGCAATCAGAAAAATCCATCCAAAAAATAAGTGAAAAATCTCCTGCCAGATCTAGTAAAAATGATTTCACTTGGCTGCAGGATATAATTATGTACTATCCTAGACCATCACAGCATTTGAGGAATGGGAAAATCCATGCTGTAACCAGGTGCCTTGCCATGGTTAAAAATGCCTCCTTGCCCTCAAACACATGTTCTCTGCATGTTGGGAAAACTAGCCATAAATTAAAACCAAAAATTAAAGACAATGAGCAACTGACTCAGGGAAGGGACTGGGCAGTCAGGATCTAGCTATGATAAATTTGGCTGTGTTAAGTGAGGTGACACAGAAGTATGAACTTTGATAAAGCACTAAAAACATCTTTGCCAAATGTTCGGAGGAGAAAGATGTTTCTTTTTAGGCTACATGGTCTATACAGTATCTGGTACAATGATCTGTAGCCACAACACCCAAAGCTAGCAGTACAGTGCTGGTTGTCCCAGCCATCTTTGTGGGAAAACTCTGTTGGGTAAAACTGCTTTTCCCAATTATCCACATTCCTCCAACTAAGTTCTTGTGCAGAGGTTTTCATTTCAGTCACAAGAGCATGAGGAACAAATGAGCAAGGACCCTGAATGGCTGAACAGTAAGTCCAAAACAAGCCCAAGGGCCAGCATGTGATGACACCGCATAGGTCATTTCCTTCTGCATAAAAAAAACAAACGCTTATGAAGCATTTAGTAGAATAGCAAAAATGAACAAAAATATTGTCTATCAGATCACACTGAACAAGTTTCCAGCAGATTTACCGAATGGTGCAAAACATTCCAGCACAATTTTGCGGGTTTGCATTAAAAGGAAGGATGTGAGCACATCAAAGCTTGAATTTTCTTCTGGTCCTCAAAAGACCAGTTGACTTTGAAATTAGAACGAACTGAGCTTTGACCACATTTGTAAAGGCAAAAGAGAACCAAATCACAGACACGATCTGTAGGGAAGTCTAGATACTGCCGACATGAGTTTTCCCACCTGTATTTTGAGGTTAAGGCTGTAGGCACTGAACACGCATAATTCATGAGCTGCACTTCCACAGCTTCACAGGGCTTTCAAGAGCCTGTCACATTCTTCTCAAGTGGATCATTAAGGGTGGTGTACCTAAATGGATGGGTGGAGGAAATTTATCTGAACAGAAGATTAGAAGTGATTCAATTTTGGGAGATAACCCGACTTTTTGTCTTGGTAAGACTATAGTTCAACCATGTGAGTTGACTCTGGCATGTGGGGCTACTCAGCAGTTTCACACACAGATTCTGTTGTGCAGATGAAAAAGAATAGCACTATAAAGCTTCTTTTTGTGAACCATAAAGGTATAATTCTGACATGATGATGGCTGATGTAATCAATGCTTTCATGAGGTTAGGCTTAAAGAGACAAACAAAGCTTTTTACAATGAACTTTTTGAATTCCCCTTGACTGAAAAGAGTTCATCACTGACAACTGGTGGGACTGTGACAAAGATAAGAGGAGTGGAAATTCACGCTGAGATCTTTTTACAATGGCGAAGGAATCTTCTCTAGTCTGTAAAACACACTGCAAGTAGCAGCAAAAGACCTGGGAAGAAAAGGAATAGAGATGATGGTCTTCAATACAATCTATCTTTGGAAGAAGAAAACTACTTGAGAGGGAAGTCAGTGCCGAAACTTTCCATTCCAAAGCTTTAACTACTAGAAGGACTAAATTCTCTGTGAGAAAGTACTAAGTTCACTTCACATTTTCTACAGAAATGCAAAGCAGAGCATAGACAAAATTTCCTATTTTTTCTTCAGGCATCTCTGTGGTTGCCTGGATGAACGGAGGTGTCAGAACTGTAAGGGGAACACTGACTGACCAGGAAAGGAAATTGTCTTATTGATGCAAATACCAGAGACCATGGTGCTTGTCATGCTGGAGCTCTAAATACAAAACTTCTCGTTCCTTCCTCATTCTCTGTTTTGCAGTTGCTTTTGTTATTTATTTTTAAATGCCCTCTCGACTAACTAGCTTCCAGAAGAAGAGGGGGGAAAAAAAACCGTAAAAGCAAAAACTGGGAGAAACCAGAGAAGGATAGCTGAGCCATCAATTTCTCTAGACCAAACCCTTAGGTCCAATTCAGCCTGTGCTACTGCCAGCCACTTACATCATTCACAGCAGAAACTTTAACAGTCCAAACTGGTGTGCTCAAGACTAGCAGGAATACTGCTTATTCGCAATATAGCCTAAAAGCTAAACACAACATAATTTTAGTATCTGCATAGCTGCAGAGCATTATTTAAATAGAATAGCTTTTAAACAAGCAATACTCCATTTAAAGATGCAAATCTCAAGATTTGCTGCACTAAAAGTTTTCATACAAAATCCTCTTGAATCCTGGAAAACTTGTTCGTTAGAAAGGTGCATGCTGTTCTAATATATATATCCTATGTCAGCACAAACAGCCTTCATGTAAACACGCAGCCGGGAGTACCATGAGTAACAACTCTGTTTCCATCAGAAGCCCTTTATCCTGCGTAAGAGGTCTGCACGCTAATAGATGTCCTAGGCTAACGCTAACTAGCTACAGCTGGCTCGCAGCTATAAAAAGCATTAATGAAAACATAAATACTAACTTCTCCACTTCCCTCAGCCCGTACGTCAGGGCTGCGCAAAGGCACCGCTTTCCAAGAGGTCTGTGTGAATGAACTGGCTGCTCTGAACCAGCTCGCTCTGGTTCTCCCGAGTTTGTTTACTGAACAGCGTGTGCAGAGACACACTGGGGGATGCAGGGGGAGAGAGACACGCCACGTGCCCTCCGGCAACCCCGAGCCCTGGGCTTCCAGGGAGGGCTGGGATAAAGGCAGGAAGTATCTGTTCACCAAGGGGCTGACCCACGGGCAGAAAAGAGTCAGTCTGAACACAGCCCGACGTTACCATCTATCCATCTGTGTTTAGCCGTAATATCCCTTTGCTTTGCTGTTACAGACTCGGTTACAATAAATAACGCGGGCAAGCGACATTCACGGAGCAGAGAAACAACACCTCGTACCTGGGAGTTCTGCGCGCTCTCAAAACTTGCTACAGTACTTACATTTTTATTGTGCCAAGTATAAAACTAAATTGCAGGAAAAAAAGGAAAGAGACTCAGGTTTATCCAGGACATATAGCGAAAAGGAAAAAAGCACCTATTTCTACTCCATGGGACTAAGAGTTGCAAATTGAGACCAAAACATCTGGATACTGAAGTGCTACAACAACCAGCAATTTTTATTAATCCACACTGCACACAGACAAAATCTTCATTATTATTTGACTATTGGACTGATTATCTGCTCTGTTAAAATAGTTGGTTTTATCGTGAAAGCAGTTACTTTGCCACCATCTGCTTCTGTGGATTTCAGCAGGTTGACCTCAGACAGAGAAAAACCCTTCCGGTGTTTGCAGGGAGGCCAGGCATGTTGGCTTGCTATCCAATATCCTAGGCTAACCACAAGCCTGAATCAATAAGTAAGAATCATACCTAGCTTTTATTTTTTATTTTCATTTTTATAATTGAAATTCATTTATACACAAGGTCGATCAGGAAATTTGGGATTCTTCATTGAAAAAGTTTAGGAAGACTCAAAAGTACATTTATCTTAAAAAAAAAAAAAAAAAAAAAAAAAAAAAAGTACCTTATTTCCAAATACCATGATTCCTCTTTCTCACGATTTTGTTCAATGCATGACTTTTTCATTTCTTCTGATTTGCACTACCCAAATAGCAATGGCAACCAGGCAGATCACCCCCAAATGCAGCTTCTATGTATTCAGCAGGGATCAAACAAATCACAAAATGCAACTCATTTGTCTATGCAGGAGTTTCCTAAATCTAGCACATAGATGTTATCCTATGAGGTCCAACCCTTGCAAGCATTTAAAAAGAAATTACCTGATTGCAATTCATTGATTTGCTGAAGTTGCAACCTCTAAACCAGATATGACACCTCTTTTTGCTTTGAATTCTCCTCCTTCTCCTTGCACATATAAGCTGATTTCCAACTAATTTCTTAAAAATCCACTACCTTAGTAGAGTCCCTTCCCACTTGTTTATGCTTAAACATAAACGGCCTGAGAGACACTGATTTTCCTAACTGTTCATGCATCCACTTCAAATACCTGTTTTCTCAGAATGTTATTGCTATGATTCTCCCTCAAACCCTGGCAGTCCAAATACAAATGGTGACTCATACACAGAAGCACCAAGGTATAGATGAGCTCCTAACCCAGATATTTTTCATCATGACTAAACAGCCCAAGCTGCAGCAAGAAAGTTTTGGCAGTTTTCAGCTCCCTTGGAAAGGAAATAACCACTTACCATTAAATTAAATAGAAATAAAGAAATTAAAAACACTTTTGGCAAGATTAGGCACTGAGTGTCTTTGCTAACATTGTCTTCCACGTCCCACTTATATTATGTTAATACAGCCACTTAATTTATAGCTCCATATTGAAGATGTGACATAACTTGTTCCAATCAAATTAATTTCCTTGAACATTTTTCCTCATGTCAAACAGAATTTACAAATTTTGGCATTTGTTCAGAGGCAGTGGAAAATGCATAATCCCATTGTTATAGGACAAAGACAAGAACATCTGTAGTTGTCATGACTAGATCATATTTGAATTCAATAGTGGGGAAAGCTGCTGCCTCAGAGAGGAAATCCACAGCTTCCAGTAGACCAGGTTATTCAGAGTTCCATCCAATCCGGCTCTGAACACTTCCAGGGAGGGGGCATCCAGAAACTTTCTGGGCAACCTGTTTCAGTGTCTCGGCACCCTTAAAGAATTTTTTCCTAATATCTAATCTAAACCCACGCTCCTTCAGTTTAAGGTCATTTCCCCTTGTCCTATAACTACATGCCCTTGTAAAAAGTCCCTCTCCAGCCTTCCTGCAAGGCCTCTTTATGTACTGGAAGGCTACTCTAAGTTCTTCTCTGGAGCTTTCTCTTCTCCAGGCTGAACAGCCCCAACTTTCTCAGCCTGTCAAATCTGAAACAGCTCTGAAGTACACTTTGCATTCACTCCTAGCCTTAGGCACTTGTAAAGCATGTTGTCCAGAGGAGTCCACACTGCAGTCAAACACACACCTCCAATAAAGTATCTAAATTCAACCTGTTACAAAACCAGTTTGAACATTTATCAGGCAGTATGTATCAATTAAATAATTCCTTTTTTTCTCATTGTAGGATGAAAATTAAAAATAACTAAATCTCTCTTAACTGCCAACCCACTCAAACCCTTACACTGTGAAGTGTAATATACAGGAAGTTCATCCCAGGCCTTTGCTCATCACTTTTCCCATTTGAGGAACATGTTCTTCTCCAAACGCTGGGAAAAGCCCTTTTGTCAAAAGAGGGAGTTGAAGCATTAACTGAAATGAGTTCGAGGATTTCAGCACAGCAGATCCCTACTCAGTGTGATGCTGCTGACTGCCTTTGGCTGTGAGAAATGGAACAAAACCAGCAGCCACCAGTCAGAACTGGCACGTGAATGTAAGATAACCTTGTTACATTTATAACTTACATACCAATTTTAAACCACAATGCTTACCGAAAGAACTAATTGTCTTCTCTGAGGAGCTTTGTTTATTTGCATTGTTAGCTGTATCTTCATCTTTTGCATTTTATAAAAAAATGTAGAAGAGCTTAAAATATAGATGTTCAGGCCTACGTTTCAGCAATATTGTCCCTTTCAAAGTCTGTCTTTTCTTAATTAATAGAGCATGCCCATCATCTGCACAGAACTGTGTATTCCTGACTCTTTGAGTCTCAAGACCTCCTTCTTCCCAAAAGAGTATGTTAGTAATACTTTTCCAAGGAGTATTGATCCGTTATATCCAACAGAAGCTTTTACAAAGCTGATGACAGAAAGTTATTTCTAAGAATCTTCCATTTTGGAAAATCACTATTACATAAAATCTGCACTGATGTTTTCATGCACGTGCTCTACCTCTGCAGATACTTAAGGCTATGCATACAAAGACTGTTTACCTGCCCAAGTGGCAAAGAAATGCCATGTAATATTCAGGTGGTTAAAATTCTCTCCCAACTGCTAGCTCACCTCCATCCAGGCATTTATAACATTTAACACTGCTCATGGTTCTTGCCTTCGGGTACGATGGTAGAAGAAAAACAAATTCCAGAGACACAATCTGACTTCTACAAAGGTTCCTGAGAGCTTCAGCACAACTTTAACACCTCCTCCAGGAAGTCGTGTAGTCAGTGAAATGTAGAGGTGTAAAACACACATGGAAGATTTCTGCTCTCAGTTCTATCAACCACATAACTTTCAGAGATAAAAAAATTCAGGGGGAAGAAAGGTCAAGGCCAAGGAAAAGATTCCATACCTTTTACGTAGGCCATCTTAGAATAATTCTAACAGGTGCTGGAAAATAACTATTCTTGTTTGAAACCACGGAATGTACAACAGCACATACCTTGACTGTGGCTCTAGGGCTGGAAAATTACCTTTTCAAATTGTTTGCTTTCTTCTCCTTAGACTGCTTTCTACTGTAGGACAATGTACAGGGACCACATCACTCTTCCCATTCCCACCATTTATACAGTCCCTCAAAAACAACCAATTGGGTGCATACAGCCATGAAGCAAATGGCAGTGGGAAATGTTCAGGTGCAATAAAGCTTCCCCAGCTTCCTAAAGCCCTGCATGTGATCATCAGAGGTGAGAGGTGTGAAATGGTATGGTTACAAGGTAAGTGGTGGGGAACACAGAGCTCTACATAATGAAGCTTCTATACCACTTACCTGTCTCTCTGTGCTACTCAGGTATCTCTACAATTTCTCTGTCATGGGGAATACATCCTTC
Source organism: Corvus kubaryi (assembly GCF_017639235.1). Taxonomy (NCBI): domain Eukaryota; kingdom Metazoa; phylum Chordata; class Aves; order Passeriformes; family Corvidae; genus Corvus; species Corvus kubaryi. Next base: position 3,334,582 of record NW_024581098.1, read on the forward strand.
TCGACCAAAAAAAAGGCTTGGGGTGTGTGTGTCTGTCTTCTGTGAGGACATGGGTGCTTTACTGATCAGACTAAGCACTTGAGTATGGAAGAAACACAAGCCACCAGTGTCCCCTTTTTGCTAGATGCATGCAGGAGCCTACACACAGTATTGGCCACCTGATGGTTTCTATTCCTGTCCATTTGCTTTCCAAAGAGACTGAAGCCCTGTCACACTTGTGGTCTGTGCTGGCTATGGTCTTCTTAAGCCTCTTTTCTGTACCAGCATTTTTTATCACTTCCCTGACATATTTTAGAACAACAGCAAGTTGTTTAATTGCATATTCCCAGCACAGGGACGAAAAACGCTGGTGTACATTGAAGGGTCTTTTTTTTTTTTTATTTGTACAGAGTATATCAGATAACAGTGCTTTCACCTTGCCCTTGGACAAAATAAGACTATGTAAATATTTAGCACTGAAAAATAAACAGCAATGTCAAATTAACAAATTGTTGTACTACGGTGGCACTGGAAGAAGCCCAAGTTCCATTTGGTTGTCTGCAGCATCAGCAGCAGGGAAAACAGACTCTCAGGGCTATCCAGACAACAGCACGGGGAAGCTACAGTGTTAACTACATAAGACAATTTAAAGTATTAGTTGGACAGTGTGATACCAAAGATGTTTTTCCAACAGTCTCTTGTTCTTACTCTCTGTTTTGGCGGCTCCAGTTTGAGAATTACAAATAGAGCAGGGTGGAGGCAAAAGGGAATAATCCAAGTGTCAGGGAGTCTTTACTGTGAATAAAAAAAGGAAAAAAAAAAAAAAGAGAGAGAGAGACTTCAAAGCAGAAACCAGTTACTAGAGCTTGAACCACAGCTATTAGAGGAACTATTATAAGTCTGTCAAGTAGCAATTAGACTACTTTGCAAGAATATTAAGAGCACGTATCTTCACTTTGGAGAAGGATTTGAAAAGGGCAAAAATAGAGAAACTTTTTAGTTTATGGAGTACTCTCTACTGCATTTCAGTTACTTATTTCCTGTTTATTTTCCACTTGAAAAATCACATCCCAGAAACATAATGTAATTTTTAAAAACTTGCATTTATGACCATTCAATTTAAAATGTTTTGTTGAAAAAAATACAAAAAACAAATGGAATGCTGTAAACAGATTTAAGTCAGCCACAAAAAACATTCTGACAGATGTTAGCATCTGTGAACATGGATCTTTCATGACAGTCCTTTCCAATCTGGGCTCTTTTCAAATAAGAATACCTCCAGAGTTTTTTTATGTTGTTTTTGTTTATTTCAATAAGCTTTATAAAACGTAAGGTAGGTTTTCCATACCAGAAGGACGACTTTTCAATATATTAATCCATCTCCTTGGAATGCTAGTTGCAGCATCTGACACTCAACTTTTATTTGTGCCTGTTGCCAGGCGTTGACCCATTGATTAGATCTGTGTTAAGATAAACAGCAGAGATCACTGGATGAAGAAAAAGGGGAAAAAATTAAATCTAATTTAGAAATTAATTAGTTCTACAGGATTATCACTTGCCAATAAAACTGTTTTACGAAGAATTACATATGAACAGACTACTCAGAAACTTGCAACAACTTGCTAGACCACAATGAATTACAGCAACTATCATGTTTCTGTGGGCCTGCTCAGAAAGAGAAATGTGATTGTCCTCACTTCTATTTCTCCCAGCCACTCAAACAAATCCTCAGCTCTTCTAAATATTTTGCTCCCCAAGGGTCCTGCTTGCATGGTGGCAGACCTTTCCACTGCTCTGTGATCTGGCAAATGGAAAACAAAATAAAGAGCAAAACTGAAAGAACTACAGATGACAACTAGTGCAGAGATGCAGATCACACTAATTTTTAAAGTAAATATATGATCTTTCTTTTGTTCTTGGAATAGAAAGCTATAGCAGGCTTTGTGCAGGTAGGAAATAGGTTGAAACATGCCAAGAGAAGTGAATGGAAAATTTGTCTAGTCACCCACAGATTTCAAAGTGTGGATTCACAGCTATAGCTAGCATTGTTTTCTACCAGCAGTGGTTAGCTCTTCATGACAACACCCTTTTCTGTCCAGCCTCCTCACGCAAATCCTCCGAGTGCTCTGACCAGTTTAACTGCCTAATAGTCCTAAAAATGCATCTATTTTAGTTACACTGACTACCACACAACCAGCCCTGTCCTTTAAGGCACAAAACTGACCAGCTCTATTTTTTACTAAACTCACGTGGCCTGCTCAAAACAAACAGATACTGGCAGGAGCAAAATCCAAATTATACACTGCTTTATCCCAGGAACACAAAGTACAAGGCCAACGCAGTGAGTCAGACACCTCTGGGCCAGTGAGCTCCTCAGGTTGACAGGAGTCTCTTTGGGATCCTCATACTTCGTAAGCCAGGACATTTTAAAAAAGAATCAAAACAATTGGGTTTAGACAAACATGTGTTGTGTCATTAACAAAAGTATCTATCTGCCATCAGAGGGGAAAAGGCAGCAAAAAGCATGCCAGGAATGTTGGAAATGGGCAGACAGTCACAGCGAGTCATATTTTCTTCTTTTTTTTTCCACCCCAAGAAAATCCTTCAGCATGAAAAGTCCATTTGCAAGCGCACTTAGTTATGGGGGAAAAGGCAGATATTTCAACAATAATACAGGAAATGTGGATCCAATTTATGGACAACAGAAGCCGGAGAACTCCTCAGTCTCTGCAAAGATTTCTCAGCATCCTTGGAAAATGCTTTGAATACTTCAGCTGAGCAAACTTAAACCCTTCAAACATATCCCTTTGTCTATCAGTAAAAGGCTATATTCCACACATGTGTATTTATGAACAATAAATGCTAGATGCATATAGGCAGCCCCGTAGTTTCTATGTTTCACAAGTGTTAGTTTTAATCAACTAAATTAATCCGCTTCCTTACAATCAAAATAGAGGTTTCTCCCACAACTTGCCAGTCTCTTACTAGAAACCGGATGCCTTGAACCAAATGCATCACTTCCCCTACTCCACATTTAATTCATGTTTCTTTGCAGTTTATTGTGGAGGTTTTTATGCTTCCCTGTGCCAACAGCATCTAGGTTATTGTGGAGTGCTACAAAAGAAGATATGCAGTAAACCAGCCTGTTGAAAATACTAATCAATTAGGTATTATTGTACCTTGATATCCAATTAGAATTTTTTGTTTATGAAACAATGAATAATCTAACTCATCTTGCCTCATAAAATACAAACCTTGTTCTTAGGCAGTTTTACTTTACAGAAAGAAGTTTAAAATAGGGGTTTTTAGTTACAAAAGAATAAGCCATCAGTTGGTTCGAAGGACTGCCAGAGGGCCTTTTTGCTCACTATCAGGTGACAGACATAGATGTTTTTGGTAGAGGAGGTCTCATGTGGATGTTTATCAGCCATGGAAATAGCAGCTGAAAAAGCAGCAAGAGGTGTTTTTCATTCCTCAGTCTGTAAAAGAAGTGTTCGTTCTCCCCTTTGCAAAAGAGAAAGTGGGTTGGTTTTTTTGATTCAGGATCCAAAGCACAGTCTGATAGCTGTGAACAACAACAAACAAACAGTTTTCTGAGCTATCTATGAAATTTGAGGAACTTTTAAGAGACCAGTTTAACAACTGCACATGAGAATACCCAGCTACAGCATGTACATAGAAGCAACAAGCTCTCATTTTTTATTTCATTTCTATTTCACGTTTGACATAAGAAGTGCAATCTAAGATTTCTGCTTTCTTTCACCCCATTCCTGTGAAGGGTGTGGGCTCAGGCAGGTTAACTACCTCAAATTGTGTGACTGCAAGTTAAGTGTACTTTTGGTAAAGAGTTGGAAATTAAAAAATCAGCTTGAATAACAGTCTGTCAGCTGCCCTGACATTTGATCAAATGTAGCTCTCTGGAAGAAAATCTACATGGAGGACTACTGTCCTCAAAACCACATATCAATGTGGGCTGGTAAAGTACTTTTTCTTTTTTAAAAAATATATATGTTATAGTAAGAATGAATTAAATACAAAGCAAAGAGTCCACACAACAAGATGTATCAATTACTTTAAAAAAATAATGTTCAATATAACTATTATATGTAAAAGAGCTCCTAAAAATGTTGGGGACAAGGCTGTTGATAATTACTTTCCTGTGGGTGATGACCAAGCCTGTATTTTAGGAAAGAATAATCTTCGTAAGTCCCTTCTGGAGAAATTTTATTTCTGTAAATTACCCAGTGGCTTACAAGGTACCAAGAATTGAGAGAATTCTAGTATTTCAAAAACTCAAGAAGAAGAACTGTTGAGGACATCATTATCCACCTGCAGGGTGGCTCAGAGGAACTCAAATTCTTCAAAACTGAGAAGAAACTTTTCAAAGCCTATTGCAAATTACATCTGGAGAGTTCTCAACAGGACCTGTTAAACTAATTGCACATCCCCATTCAAGTCCCAAACTCTGCAGGAAGAAATGTTTACTTATGTCCTGAAAGGCTGAACCTAGAACCTCAATACAAGCTCTTCTACTATAATGCACTTTAATCATCTTCCTGAGTGAAAATAAAATCTGATACATCTTATCTTTCAAAATTTGAAGCCAAATGAACCAAAAGCTAGTGCAAAACCAAAGGAAGAAAATGCAATAACAGACACAGCTAACACAGATGCAGGGTTGCTGAGAAAAACCGAAATCAGTCTTTGGCCTCAAACCTTGAGAATCATAAAAGGAGAAGGAAAGAATTCAATGGTTCACTACTGGTCAGAAAGGAAAACTGTTTGCCATATCTTTTTTATTTAAGAAAACGAGGTCCAACTCTTGATTCCTTCCACTGTAAACAGAACAGTGTTAGAATGCAAAGACTAAAACATAAGAGGCTAAAACAACTGGTTGAAAGCTGTATGTTCCATGGGGTTTGCATGTAATGTTTCCACAATGCTGCTCATGTTTTGACACCACAACACTTTTTACTGTAGAGGAATCTTAACTGCTGTGGCCTCCAGATTTCCAGAAGTCAACAGGATCTTTTTCCAGTGACTTCACAACGGAATATACACCTATGTTTCTCTAATAGCATCTGCGCAAAATCCTCATTATAGAAAAGCCTTTCATTTCTGTGTCTATGTATTTCTTTTTTGTTTCAAAAGACCATTGCATGAGCATAACTTACTACCAGAGCATACCAGAGACTGAAACAGGCAAATGGGATGTAACAATTATTCTGTGAAGCTCAAGGAACAGTATACGATGTTCTCAATTAACTTCTCACTAATTCATTTTCAGTGTTCCTGTCATCTGTTGATGACGTAAACATAGACAGATCCTTTCCTTCCCTGGGCAGGACTACTTCTGTGTCACACTATACCTATGAAAAAACGGCACCACTCCCATCAACAGCCCCATGCCTTCCTTGCTGAGTGTGCTTATTCCCCATGGGCTGACACTAAGAATGACATTTCTGAACTCCCTCCTCTTTGGTTTCTCATATATCACAGCCTCAACAAAGAAATTGCCATGCATCTTATTACTCACCTAACATTTGGTGGATCTGAATTCATGCCAAGTGTTGCACAAAGAGGCTTATTTCCTTGAGTATGGCTCCTGTACCCTTCTCTTGCAGGCAAACAGTACACCCTCTGGATAACGACTCGTACCTGCACCTCTCTCCATCCCATGGCTCCCTGGCTTTCAACCATGTCAAGCAGAGAATCATTAACAGCACTCAGCGCCAAGGGATGCTGTTTTGAATCACCATTGTTACGAAGTTGTGGAGCACAAGCAGCCTGGTGAAGGAAAACCCATTAAGAGAAACATTCCAGAGAACCTTGAAACTGTGTAGAGCTAGAGAGGAAAAACGTCAGCATGAAAAATCAAGTTTCAAGTGCAAAATCAGTTTCAAAATACTTACTGCTCCTAAGGTAACTTGCAGACTAGTGGCCAGTTATTTATTGTGTATTTTTAATAAACACTCAAGAGAGTTGCACACATGGTGTGCTTCTGTATTTAACTGGTGCTCTGCACTGAGCTAACTCAACCCCTGAGAGATGATGGTGACACCAGCAGGAAAACAGAAAACAGATATTAGCCCTTATGATTCTTCCCCTTGAATGGAGTTTCATTTTTACTTCTTTGATGTTCTGTTCCTTCCTCTTCTAAAAAAAGAGTGAAATTCATCTTGAATGCTTCCGGACTTTCAAATAAAGTTGGAAATGAACAGGTGCCTTTTATAGACTAGTAAGCTAGTCCTCAGACTTACACATTTCAATGGAAAATATTTCAAAGTAAAAGAATTAGATGATTAATGAAAAATACAAAACTTTTAAGGCAAAAACTTTAACTTATTTTTTCACTACTTTAAAAACATATTTTATTAATAAAACCTTCCAAACTTGCAAAATAAACTTCATGAACACTGCAGTTTGCCTTAATCTAAATTAGTAATGTAATTTATCTTAATTTTAAAATAAATCTCTCTCGATAAAAATTGCATGCAGGTATAGACTAACATGGTCAATATATATATAGGTCCCTTTGCAGCATGAACCAATTTTCTATTTTCACAATGAGACCTGTTTTTATAAAAAGCTGGATGCCAAGAAAGGTTTTCAGAGTATCACAGACTGTACCATAAGTATTATACACCAATAAAGAAGAATTTGCAGTATTTAAAAGAAAATTGTGGTACAACACTACCCTTTGTCTACAAAGTAGTTGCAATAAAACTTGTCTACCAAGTTTTAAATGAAGTGGTTTGTTTGTTAGGAGCAATGAGGGGAACAAGTAAATTGTTCTGGTTTTCAAATACCACAGTAGAAGCTTTTTACAAGTCAGAGTTGAAGCAAGAAAGGCGATTAGGATTTGATTTATGTAACTTTTTAATTCTCAGGCCTATAATGGGAATTATATATAAGGCAAACACAAAATGTTGACACTCATTGCTCCTCAAACTTGAAGGGCCAAACTTCTCAAATATTAAGAACCATTTAGGTAGCCAATATAAAGCTTTTACAAGAGCCTTACTTTCAGAAAGTGCTGGCACAGACTATGAAGAAAACAAATCTCTTAAAATACCTCAGCTTGTACGACCACAGTTACAGAAATGCAGAGTCAGTAGTCATTTTAATACAAATAAAGTCAAAATGGGAAAGAAAACAAACTGAAGGGGTAGGAATGGGGGATGATGTTATCAACTGATGCTTTAAAGAAAGGATAGGATCAATAAGGAAATGAGTTAAGATAAAGGAATAGGAAAAAGGAATGCTTATTTAAAATAGAATCTTGAGTGAGTTACAAGAAAACAGCTATTTTTTAGCTATTCAGCTATAAAGAATATGAGAAAAATCAATGAAAAAAACAAGTTATAATTACTGTTTAGCACAGTAGTGAGATTTCAGCAAAATAACCTCACAGCAGTTCAGCATTTGGATGGACTAAAAGCCTCTACTAAGAAAATATTATTAAAATAAACACTGCATATTAATTCAGCCTTGACTAAATGAAAGGGGAAACCAAACAGGTCAGTAATTTACAATTTTTGTTTTTCTTATGATTTCCAAACATCTGCTCACCAACTTCTTACCAAGTGCTTAATTGTGAACCAAATGGACCATACCTGATTATCTGAAGGTTCCTGGTGTAACTTATCATCAAGGTCATCTAGTCTGAAGGTCTGTGCCAAAGATATAATATTCTTCCTGATAAGCATCTTTGTAAGACCATATGTCTTCTCTCTGGCTTCTGAATGTTCACTGAGTATCACCTTCTGACTAAAGTAAGTGTTCATGATAACAGGAACATCTGCATTTTGGAGAAGCAGTTTTTGCCTGGAAAAAACAATTTAAGTGGTATCAAATCCATTACAAGTTAAACTACTGATAAGCACTATTTAAAAATGTGTGCTGCATTGCATTTCTCTCACCTTTTTTCTATATTTACCACCAAAACATTTCAGAGGTGTGTTATCCTAATTGCAAATTACCCATCCCACAGAGTCGGCTTGGCTCAGCCATCTTAGCTCAGGCATAGCCCTGGGCAATTGGAGATCCACTGCACCCAGGGACAAGTTACACATGGAAGCCAGCTGAGCTGCTGAGCCCCATCTGGTTTCACACAAATGCTACTTGGTGACTCTGTGTTGTTAGCACAGAGCACCAGGACCCTCTGCATACAGTTACTGAGGTGAAAGCCATGAACAGAAGACTATTAATCCTGCTCCGTGTTAATTCAGAGCACTGCTCCGCTGGACCCAGCCTGACCCTTGCAGGACATTCTCTGGTGAGTGCTTGCCACCAACCCAAATCCATTCTCATGCAGCTGGCAGCAAGCTGCTTCTTCCTCCTCTATTTTTCTAAAAGCAAAATCCTATGTTTTTCTTACACTATGCTGTATATTATCTTGCCTGTGCATTTGTCACTGTAATAAATGTGCTCTCCTAGATCCAGTTTTGGTTTCTAGTGCCAATGTAAATTCCCAAACAGCTCCACAAGCAGCAATTTCTTACCCACCAGGTTAAGGGAATGTTTGCAGAATCTCTAAACACACGATAATTTCATGCCAAAGCATGTGTTGATGTTGGGTTTTTCTTATGCTGGTATCACAGTCGCACATTTAGAAGTACACTTTTTATGCTCAGAGGACACACATCTAATGAAGTCAGCTAACAAAACCAACCAGTAATCTCATTTTCTACAGACCATAAAAACAGACCAAAATCAACTTGGTGACTTTACCGCATTCTGAATTTTTCTACTATTAGATTTTTATCACCTAGGAGTAAAACAAGGCCTCCTGCCTTGGCAGCAAAGCTGTGCTGACCCGAGTTCAGAACTTCACCCTCTAGACTGCTCAGCAGTTATATTATGGAGATGAAGCAAGTTTCCACATCTGTGACATTGTTTCTCAAAATGCAACCATACAGAGTTAAAAAGCAAAATGAAACAATGAAACACTCAAAAATACTTATTTCTGATCTCAGTCCATACAAGATCTTCACCATGGTCTCTTTTATAACAGACGCCTTCGTTCTTTAGAGAGTGGATAGCTAAAGGGAGATTGATGTATTCATATTTTCAAAGGCATAGGAAGAGTTGCAGCAAGTTTTAAATATAATCCCTGTCATTTTATAATTAGGAAAATAAAACAACAGCCAGATGATCTCTGCCTTTTAGGAAAAAAGGATACATTTAAAACTAAGCTCACAACTTAGAACTATGAATCACACATATAAATTATGAACAAGATGCATTGCTTCTACTGTGAACACTCAGAGAAGTTATGATTTGAAACAGAAAATTCATGAAAAGTTACAGCATAAAACTAAGTCCTGAACTTCACCACAAAGAAGCCTTACTGCCATCTGTGAGCTCCCCCGATTTAGGAGAGCAGCAATTCATGTCTAAGGGACACCGAGTCCCTTGACTTCAGATGAATTTGCTAACAAAGCTCCCAGTTAAGAGCATGACAGTAGCTCATAAGGCTGCTGAACTGACATTGCTTGATAATTTTCTGCATTACGGGATTAAAACTGAGGAATTAGCTTGGTCAGCAAACTGAAACACCTCTGATTCTATGAGATTTTTAAACTGTCACTTACCCCCTTTTTTCTAGAGAACAGAAATGTACATAAAGCTTACTACAGATCTTGGAACAGTTTGGGCTGTCTTTATTTGCAGATGTGTAATGAAAATTTTAGCACCTTCTTTCTTGAGATGTCTGTGTTCAGACCCAAAGTAAACAGGAAATCTCTCTGAACACGAGACCATTACGTCACTAATGTCAGAAGAATGTTTGCTTGATCTAAAACATCTCATTCTCTAAAAAAAATACTGACGTTAGTAGCAAATCATTTGTAGAAACTTTGAGGTTTATGGTTTTATTTTTATTTTCCTGAGCAGGAAAATGTGATCAGGTTTTTAACTTTCTTTTTTTTTAAGGCAGGTAGGTTTTACCGATACCCAAGTGACGTGTGCCTTGCTTTTGCTATGCTTATGCATTCCATGTCTCGAGTACTTCTATAATCGCCAAGAGCTTTCCTGGTGAAGCACTCATTATGTCATCGTATCTTTACATGGGTAATGCATAAAATAATGGCTAGTTGGTATTTCCACAAAGGAAAAATGGGGACATATATACATTTCCAGGAGAAGCCTCCCATTTCTTAAATGCAATTAGTTCACTAAAAACACTCTCCTGAAGAAATCACTTGGTTTAGACCTGCAAAAATGTGCACAGACTTAGCAGTAATTCTTCAGTTACATCAGAGGAATATTCACATATATTTACTTAAATCTTCCCTATTTCACAATGGACAGATACCTCACGATGAAAAGAACCAGGAATAAATAGAAATAAATCCCAATTGAAAGAAATAACAAAAAAGTTTGTAATAAGCTCATTATTTTGTGCAGTTAGATGGCTGAATGGAAATATTTTGTAAGTATACATACACATAGAAAACATAAAATTATTTATATTTTGCATACAATATATAGAATAATTGTACTGTTTATTTACATTATTACCAAGTTTTATATACATTCTTCAATATGAAGAATAAAATTATTAATATAGTATCAATTAATTGAATGAAAACTCTTTTTCCAGAAATTCTTTCTAGTATTGCTCAGCAAAATCAAGCTCTGAGGGATGGGAACTTTGACTGTCATCATGGCAGAAATCTCTGCATTGCCCCTGTATATTGTTTATACTTTTCTCTTTGCAACAAAGGCAACCATGCTAGAGACACATGTATACCTTAATTCTTTTTGTCTGTTTGACAGGTACAGATCAGGGCAAAGAAAACCCAACAGGCTGGAAGATTTGGGACAAAAAAAATCCCTTCCCCAAGCAATCCCTGCATGTGTTGCCCCTGTGCCTGAGACACCATAACTGATCACCTCAACTTTAAGCATCTGTTCCAGTTGCAGATTCCCTATACCCAGAAGCAGCCTTACTCTAGAATACAGAGTACACTCTGTAGTATCCTCTTAGACATAAAGTGTTAAATCAGCATTGCAAGCTTTCTGTGACCTCTCTTAAATTGCTTCTTTTCTATCTCCTTCATTATATTTTAAAAGTTAGTTTTCAAAGAATGAGAGACATCATCTCATTCAGCTAACCACAGAGATGATGGGGAAAAAAAAAAAAAGCTCATCACAGATTACAAACCCCCCTGAAACAATCTATTGTCCTCTCTGATTTTTCTTGCTCAGAAAAGGATATTTAAAAGTTGAATTAGTAGTTGACTTCCTTTGTAACTGCCTTTAGACCTTTGTAATGACATGAAGTAGAGACTGGGAACATTCTATACTACAGGGCATTATTTTCCTGGTATGTAGACCATCAGCAATTGCTGTAACTGGTCACATGCTAAAGGAACATGAGGCAATAATGTTATTTTTTTTATTTTCCAGCAGCAGCTTGCTTCTCTGTCCAAGAACGTAGCTTTCTTTTTCTCTTCCTCCCTCCTACAATGGAGGCTATCTGGCCAAGTAGAAGCAGGAGATGTCCTTGCCCACTTCTACGTTAATTGTGGTCTGTCCCCATCCGAGATGCGAAACGCTGCAGAACGTACAGCATGGCACTGGGTAAAGGAGCTGACGTTTCAATTTGGGGCAGGGTCTTAATCCTGGGGCAAACAACCAGTGGGTTTGCACTGTGGTCTGCCCTGCACAGCCCATCCACAGCCAGCGAGGAGTTGTGACTCCAGCAGCAGTGAGCTCACAAACCACACGCTTCCGCTCAGTTCTGCTGACATCAAACGGTGGTGCTGGTTCATGAACTTGAGAAGACTCTGGATCACTTTAAATTAGAGAACATATTTTTTTGTTCACTCTCCCTGGGTATTTTACTGGGCTTTTGTTTTTTGTTGTAGTTTTTTTGGTTGTTTTTTTTTTTCCTTTACAAAGTGTAAAATGCCTAGAGTGTTTTTTTTTGAAGAGTACACTGCATTAAATGAACACTCTTAACATTTCAGTGACCTACAACTTGCACTGTAATTATGAAACAGGCTATTCTCAAGTCTCAGAACAATGATCTCTGTGTAAAGAAGGTTTAACATCCACCAAAGTAGCACAGCAGTAGTACATGTAGAAAAAGAGTGTGCCAGAACCTTACACTGTTGCCCAGAAGTATGAGGAATCATTGCACCTAGGAACAACATACAGGGCCCATCCCTGACTTCCTAGGAATCGCTTGTTTTATCCAATGTAGAGGAAGTTGCTCATGCTGCCTCTTGCTTAGGGTTGTGTAGCATTTGCAATGCTTTATCTGTGAAATGTCCAAGAAATGCCTGAGCATTGAGCTAATGATAATAACTAAGAAACAAACCCTCCCAAAACCCCAAAAAAACTTAACAAGTTCAGACAGATCTCTGCCCACCTATCACCCAAGGACAGTAACTATCTTCTCAGTATATACACCAAATCAACAGGCCATTTGGGACAGACCTGCTTTCTGCCATGCCTAGAGATTGCCCAAACACAGACTTTTCATCCATGAATGAGTAATCTCACCACTTGTGTGTGAGTCTCCATCAGCGTCACTGACTACCCCTGTAACGCTGCACGGACACTGCGATTCTGAGCTCACATTTTACAGTACCTAACTTCTTCCCATGCCCCAACGTCAAAGACAGAAAACAAAAATCAGCTGGTATCTCTTTCTCTGAAATTACCTTATTCAAAGCAACAGATTATTGTGGTACAAGTTCTCAAGGCTGGTTGTACTCTTTTCCCCACGAAAAAACAGCACTAACCATCCAGACCAACGTCCAGAGTCACATATGGCAAACATACAATTCTCAGCTGTGTCAGGTTTCCAAACAAATGTGGCTTTGGCACCTCAGAGTAGCAGGTCTGCAGAAGATGTAACAACAAAAAGCTACCCAAGCTATGTCTGAAACTTCTGCTTTTAAAGTATGATACTTTTATTTGTGAATAGAACAGCTAGATACTTGTTTTGTTCCCCTACTGGAAAAATACTTTGTCTGAGGACTTATTCCATGACTCCAAGAGACAAAGAAAAGAACAAGAAGCTGTTAAATGTATAGATTTGTTACAACCCAATCTGTCACCATTTGTCACTGAACCTTAAGCACAAAGCAAACTAAGAAAATCAGTAAAACAACACAAGTAATGAAAATAAATCTTTTCTATTGCAGTGTAAGTTCTTTCTGCAAAATACTACTGTACTTTTCAACAAAATTACCTGTAAACCTAAGAAATCACTCCAGGAAGAAATTACAGTACACAAAGCCAACATTTTTATCACTATATCATTTTACTAATTTCAGAGTAATCATATAAACTAACCACTGGCTTGCCATAGTGCTGCCTTTTGAAATACGACACCCTGTAGCATGAAAAAAAGTTGTATGGAAATTTTCACATTTAAGAAGAGCTCTGCTATAAAAAGCTTGTGGTTAACATTAAGCATTATTATACCACACACCCAGTGCTCTCACCTCTGCAGGGAGCTGCACTGTGTGCTAACTGAAGGGGATGTACAGGTCTTCTGAAGTAGGAAAGCACAGATGGGTATCAAACCAAATCTCATCCACCTCCAGGAAATTATTCTAATATCAGGCTTTACAAAGACTGGAAAGCAGGGAAGTTTCTCAGAGCTCTCCAGCCACTTATTTTTGGCTATGAAGAAAGCACCTGAAATTTCTAGCATTCTGGACCTAAATTCATCATGATGAGTCTTAACCTTTGGCACCACCAAAACATAAAATTCCACTCACAGGTAGTGCTTACGTACAAAGTGGCATGGAAATGATCTCTTGAGCTGACTGGGGTAATACCTTTGAGAGAATTCACTGTAACTCTACTCCAACTGGGATGCTGAGATTTTTTTAAATACCTAATACGTAAGTCAGACACAAAACAATTAGTATTAAAAAGCCTGCACACAATAAAGCATTAAATGGGAAAGTTGCTTTAAAAACAGAACAAAACCACTCCCCCACACACAGTATGAGGGTGTTACAAGTAAGTAGGGGGATATAAATATCATGGTTATCTTTTCATAATCAAGAGGTTATGAAAGAATTCCAATCTGTGTGTTTACCCCATAGATCAACTTGTGTGACTAGCCATGAGCTCATCATTCAGATTACTTCTTCCCTCTGTTCCCAGTGCTAAACTGCACGTAGGGTTTGAGGTGGCTGAGGCAGCCACCATACACAGAGGGACATACCAGAGGGATTCTGAAAGGAGAGAAAAAGGAAGCAAGAAAACTGCAAAGTGACGTCATATTAAAACTTGTGGTGAGTGTTAGAGAGAACAAAAATGGCTGCACTGGTGTGAGATCAGAGGCCCACCTACCCCATACTCTAGCTTAGAGCAGCAAACAGCAGATGTTTGAAGACTATGAAAATAAAAGCAAGCACCTAGTGAAAGTTCTGCAGAACACTGTCTGATAACTTCTAAAAACTTTCAGTTTAGGGACTTCCTAAGGCAGAAGTAATATCGTTGTATCTAACAGTCTTGGGTAGACTTTTCTTCCAGGAACCTATGTGCCTGCTTTTTGACCACTTGCACATTGACAGCATCCACAACATCCTGTAGCATCCACCATGCTCTACAGTCTAATTACACGCATCTGAGAAACCACTTCCTTTGATTTGTTTTGATCTGTCACCTAGTGGTTACATTGCTGCCCCCCACTTCTTGTTTTTAAGAGGCAGTGAACAATCATCCTTCCTGATGCACTTCCTAATACAGACCTTTATCACATCCTCTCCCAGCCACTGCTTTCTCAAGGTGAAGAGCTCTAGTCACCCTAGTCATTTCTCACAGGGAAGCTGCTCCATATATCTCTTCTTGTCACTCTTCTCTGCTATTTTTCCACTTCTGCTACATATCTTTGATTTGGAAGACTGAAATCCTAATGCAGAAATGCACCACGAATTTCTACAGCGACATCATGACGGTTTTGATGCCATTTCTAGTCAAGTCTTATTTTACCATGTATTTTCCTGATCATTAAATGAAGACTAAGCTGACATATTAATGAAGCAATCAGAACACTAAAAACACATTCCTGGATACCAACAATCCAGACTCCATCATTTTGTATGTGCACTTCACATTTACCTACAATTTCCCGGCAGGAGAGCCTAAGTCCTTCCTCCAGCCCTAGTTTTAGAGCACTATGAGGATGAACACATGCCCCTGTCCATAGGATTGTGAGGACGACAGCATGCCATTAAATACAAACTTGCATAGTGTTCTGTTGTACAAAAAGCTGTCCAATTCTCTGTTTTCTTCATTGGTACCATGGAGATTTGAGGCAACAGGTTACACCAACAACTCCTCTGCCAGTGGATGAAAGATCAGGAGTGTTGCCATTCTGCCACCATTACACACAATGTCACCACTCCTGAGGTATCAGGAGAAGCTGCTTCTCACACCAGAACTCTGCAATATCCACCCAAGCAGCTGAGGGCCATGTGTTAAAATGAAGAACTTGAACTTGAGACTTTCTGACCAAGGTATGGGGAGTAAGGGTACTTTGTTGGTTGGTTCAAGTTTGGAGGACTATTGGAGAAACTTTAATAAATAAATGCCATTTTAAAATGCATTGTTCAATGTTTTGCAGAGATTATTAAGAACACTGTCCTCTTTTTCCATAGACATTTGGCATTTGCTATTGGCAAAGACTCCTTACAAGTCCAGTCTCACATTCATGCTCACAGGTGTCTTCACATGCACAGCAGCAAGAACAAATAACTATCCCTGAGCAAACTTCAGAAAGACAGATCAATATACACATATGCTCGATTTTATTTAAATATTTTATTATCAAATCTAGTATTAAAAAAACCCCAGCACAACTACTAAATAACCAAAAATCTTCAATCAGACTTGTTCTTATACTCCTGTCTTGCTCTGGTACTCATTTCTGGGCATTTCCTATTGTTTCTTTGCCAGGCCATGAAGCAAGACCAAATTCTGGTTTTATCTGGTGAGGTCACTTTTTATCCAGCCAAATCCAATGCTGTCAGCACAGGAAGAGTAACTGAAAGTAGCAGTCGTTCTGGGTTCTCTGGTAACACAACTGGGAATAACAAAAGGTAGTGAGAGCTTGCTCTGAGCCACAGAGCACAACAGCAAAGCAGAACACTCCTTCTGAGCTGGTCAAACTCTGCTTCAAGCAAGAAGATGCCTCAAGTAGCCTGGAGGTCTCAATGAATATCATCAGGCAAGGCGAAGGCTGAACCCCTGGTACAGAAAGCTGCCCTGCAGAGCTCCACAGGTCTTTAGGCAGGTTACAGACCAAGTTTTCCTCCACTACAGTCCACTTCAGCTTTACTGAGCTGAGAAAAATCCTTTTTTTCACTTTATTTGCTGCCACTATTGATAAATGTGTAACAAAAGTAAAGGTGGTGTGGATAAGCCAGGTAGCACAGAAATCTCTTTTAGGCAAAGTCCTTTCTGCAGTAATCCGCTCACAACAATCATCAGTGAAAATACAGCAGTGCTAGTGACCAGAGTGGAAACTTCTTTACCGAAACATCCTGGTGGAGACATAGCCTAAGTGAAACCTTCTGTGCAAGGAAGAAGTTCAGCGTCTCAGCCTGCCACAGAAACACTGATCGTATGTGATAAAAAAAATACCTTTCTCCTTTTTAGGTTAGAAAACAGCCCTCAATAGTGTGTGTACTTTGAAGTTATCACTCACAAGAATAACTTTCAAAGCTTCATTTTGCTTCTATGCAATACCACATATCTTCTCCCTTAAATCACCATAGGTGGATTCTATGGCATAGCTCTCTCAGTCAAAACAAGGAAAAACACTTTGAGAAATAACATTTAAGTTCAATGTTCTCCTTGATGTTTTTTTCTTTTCTGAAAATCTTAGTATTCCTGTGTTACTTTAAAGACATAATTGCACAGAACAAGCAAAAAATTCTAATTCTAATATTGAAATATTATATGGTCTACAGGTCACTGTTAACTTGGCTTGTTTTGTTTCACTGAACAGTTGCAATGACACTTCGCAATCAGATCACATCAGATATGGGAGAGTTTTCCTACTGCATCACACTATTATATGCTCAAATTTCTTTTTCAGATTCATGTAAGAGGGCTGGTGACTCAGCAGAGCAGAATCAATAATGCAATGAGATGGATGAACCCCTGGACTGTTTTTTTGTGCTCCTATTAGACTTCAGAGGCTACACAGCTTCAGCATGTTCTAGGTTTACTTTTCCACATCAAAGAATATTTATTTTTAGAAGGAAACAGTCTTTTATGCTTCAGAGAGAAAAAAAGTTAGATGTATAGTGGAAAGATGAAAGCCCTTACTATTATTATTGTTTTTTTTAAAAAGTACATGCAGCCCTGCCTCAATTTACTATATTTAAAATACTCCAACATCTACCAACCCAATAAGTTTACCCACCACAATCATCTGTGTTGCACAGTCATATGAACACAACTCCTTAAAACTAATCAATCAAAACTAAACATAAGCCAAGCAGAAAGAAGTGGCAAAATACCAGACATACCATTAAAGAAATAAAACCTAAGAACAACTAAGGACAAGTAGGAGATCTGTATTTTCTTAGAGGAGCTAAGAAAACAGAATTGCAACTCGAGTCATTGCTTGAAGCACTACCACAGTAAAACCTCTACAAGCCTGATACAAACACAACTGCCAAAAAAAAGGGCCATCAATGACCTCTGAAAACTGGAAAGAGTCCTGGCAGCAATGAAGTTGTGACTTATGATCACATAAGGGACAGTTTTCTGATAAACCACTTCAGCTAAAGCTCTCTGTGGAAGCAACCCACTTCCAAGGCAGAGGAGCATTTTGTAGCACGCCTATCTCTCACTATTGCACTCTGCCCTCCCCTGCCAAAAAAGCAGAAACAAAGTCTTTGAAGTTGTGGGAAAACACCTGTAAAAACATACAGATTTTGGAGAAAACTGGTGTGAGAGACATAAGGTGGAAGGTGTGCCGTCACAGACATCTTGGCCCTGGCAAAAACCCTGAAGTTTAAAGTGAGAATGATATTCCAAAAACAATAGCAAAATTTGCCAGTCCAGAGAAATGTTTATGCAATAAAGGGTGAAACAACTCCACTACACACGCATTTCCCAAGCAAACAACCGTAAGTTAATCAAGGGCTCAAATATATCCCATAGCATTTAACAATGGATGGCATCCCTACTATCAGGCTTGGAAGCTGCATATCAAGTTTTGGAAGAAGGGATTTTGCAGCCAGATTTGAAAACCTGAGAAATATTAACCTAAAGAAGGAATGCTGACTGACTTCCTATAAAGGAATCATCATGTGTTTCGTTTTTCTTTTCCATGCTGTCCACTCTCCATGTACCTCCACTAAAAGAACAGCAAATGCAGTATTGCTGTACAATACCCCAGGCTTTACGTGACATACACAGGATCTAAATGGCCCCAGTTTTTGAGCCGAGTCACAGGCTATCACAGGCAAAACCAGGAGAGGGAAAAAAAAAAAAGACAAAAATGATCAAGCTTCAGCAAAACTACCTGCCTTATCTCCCTCTACAGCTGAAGCACTAGGGGTAAGAAACCATCTTCTAAACTCCAAAAGAAACAAGTTTGTGCCAGCAGATAATGATCCTCACATATAAGCAGAAATTCTTCATTTTTTCCTACTGTGGTGGCAAGACTCTCCTCGATTGCTTATGCATTTATTTTGTCTTTTATTTAGAAGTGTTTCCTCCTCTTTTTCATCCAGGCCAAGGGCCAGCTTCTCTTACATCTCCTTTCCCAAGGAGGGCATCCTGGTCTGCAGTCACCCTGCCAGGCCCTTCCTGCCAGGCAGTGCTCCTCCTGATGCTGGTGCTCTATGAGGGAGCAGAGCGCTTCACACTCCCATTCATCTGGAATTCAAGATGGACCTGAATAAAAATGATTCCCTTGCTCAACTGCATCACTAAGCAGGACGTGGAAAAAAACATATAAATGCAATGATACTAGATCAGTCTTGCTTTAAGTTCTACAAGTATATATATTCAGGGTATTGTATTTTGACATGTATTTATATATCTTGTTTTAAAACAAAGTTACTTGTATTCTTTACTCTCCTGTCTATCAGTTGCTTAAAAAAAAGAATCATACCTGAAACCACTGAAAAACTGTCTAGTACAAATACTGTTCAAAGAGGAGTGAGTCTCTGGGCTGATTTCCTGTATGTAAATGTGCTCAGCTGAAAAAATGTCCAGGGCATGATTCCCAGACTATGGTACAGGAAAAAAGAGGAGTTCCCTGGCTTAGTTAAGATCAGAAGGAAGACACAAGGGACTCATCCAGGGAAAAGAGGGCAGTCCGTGACTCTCGTATGTGTGTGCACACACACACACAGAAGTGCAGGTACATGCGTGTGCGCTCCCCTCCTTGCCTTGCCTGCTCCCCTCCCTGCCTTGCCTCTGCCCTGGTGGGGTGGGTGAGCTGGCGCAACATCCCCTCAAGGGAACAAGCTCTTGAAAAATCTGATATGACATTTTTACATTCAACTGACTGCATGCAACATTCCTTTAAAAAAAAAATTATCTGTTTGCTTGCTTGAAGCGTCACAAAGATAATATTCACGTCTGTGACCCTGACTGTCTCTGGTCAAGAGGCAGAGAGATTGTGCAGACCGTGTTGCCTTCCAGCACCCCTGGGACGCCTGCCAGAGAACAGAGCTGCTGTCCCAGAGGAGAGGGTCAGATCCCCTAGCCTTCAGCTAACACTGTTAGCACTCCCTCTGGTAACTGCTGAGGAGGTGAATCGCACACACAGAGGACTTGGCCTGCACAGCCCTACACCTGTGTTACTGACGTACACTGCAAAAACTTCAGTGTCCTCAATCTGGGGTAAAAGTATTAATTTTTTCCTTTAGAGAACCTTATCCCCACATCACTTGTCTTTCCATTTCTTCTTTATCATTGCTGACCTCCAAATTCCTACACCACCACCCTCTTTCAGCATCTACCAAAACATTCGTATCTGTTTTCTACATTGCGGTTACATGGCCATGTGGGCTGAAAATCTTTTAAAGAATCTTATTTAAACACAGCTTCATCATTCAGATACTGTTTGGGCAATGAGCTATGCAGAGCCAAGCAGCATTACAGAATCTTATTTCAAAGCCTGTTTCCACTACTGGAGCACTCGTTTTAAAGTGAATCTAAATTACTGCCTTTCCCATAAAAACTTGCTTAAGTGCATTTTAAAAGAAATGTTGCCAAGTGCAGAAATGCAACCTCTGCCCTTGGAAGTCCTTGAACTAAAGTTTGCTGAAGGCTCCCAGGTTAATCCAGGGCAGAATAGGTCTGTGTTTGTTCAGTCCTTCTGCTCTCCCACCCAACATGCACTCCTGGAGATGGGATACCCAGATAAGCAGAACTACAATTTCACCTGATAGGGCTGATCTGCTCATCACACCCACCACCGTTTGCCTCCACACCAGTAAGGACATAAACTAACAAAAAAGCTGATTGTCAAAAGCATCATGCGCATTTTTCTATGTCTCAAGCTCATCCTGCCATGACAGCGGTCTGTATAAGACCTCCTGCTGCCACAGACCATGACCACAACTGAACATGTAATGACAGTAATGAACATAATTTGCATGGCTACATATATGAGCATACAACTCCCTAATTTTATAAACTCATCACAGAACACGTGAAAAGCTTGAGATGCAAGCAGATTTCACCTTTTTTATTCTAAGCTTTTTCTGGGACTGCCATTTTTATTTCAGTCTCCTCTTTAAAGATTAAAAAAAATTTTTTTTGAAGAAATGCAAGGCCTTACTAAGTCCAAGCGTGGTTACCCAATAGAGAGCACCAAAATGTGTATCATCTACTCTGTAACCCACATGCTCCTCCTCTCACTTCAGAAAGCAGGGTTTCCAGGGCACCCAGAATTTCTGGCTATGTCTGATCAGAAGAGCACACATTAGGTTAGAAAGCCTCTTAAAGTCATCCAGGGAGCTTCTCCCCTGCGCTGCCAGAGGGTATCTGGCTTAAGGACACACAATAAACACAACTGTGGCAGCTTAGCAGTCATTTGTACACTTTTCCAAGCTACCTTTTTCAGGTTCTTAAATCACCAAAAACCCGGTCTAACAGCCACCAAACAATTTTAAAAATGTGGTAAAATCACCTATCCACTAAAAAATATGTAGTTATGCAATTTTGTTGGCTTACTTCTGTTTACATAATACAGCTGCATACAAATTGCTGTTGCATTTTAATAAAATTGTAACATTAACAAGGTCCACATGAAAAGCACAAGTAGCTAAAACTTTGAGTAGGCATAGACAGGAAAAAAGACTATGCTAGACCAGAAAACATAGCAAAAGAATATTGAAAATTAGTAATTCAAGCAGCAGAATGAATGGCTGATAAAATTTTAAGCAAACACTTTGCCTCTGTGCTCACTTCTTCTATCGTCTTCTCTGTGGGTGAGCCTTTACTGTGCTTCCATTGCACTGAGTCTCGGACTGTATCAAGAAAGCTACACTTTCTGAAAGGGTCATAATACCTTTTTGCTGCCATAACAGACTCAGCCTTACAGAGAACACTGCAGGTGGGAAGATTAAAAAAATAAAAAATCCATCTAAACATAGACCCACTATTCAATACTGCCTTCATTTTTTGTTTTGTTCTTGCTTTTTTTCTTTCTTCCCAGAAATATTCTTGCCAGCTGTTTTGCTGTCTCTCAGTATTCCAACAGTGACCGAACATCATCATGTGGTGCTGGATCTCAAAGGCAGAATTAAGATTAACAGTGTTATGATTGAGTGCCAGCTGAAGAAATGCAGCTACAAAACCAGACTCTGTGGCTGAGAGCTCATGGCCCCACTCAAGATGCCCCTGAGCATTGAAATTTTCACCCACTTCCCCCCAGAGCCAGGAAAGGGATGGCACTTCCAGAAAGAACAGTCACCCTTGGATGATAAAAAGAGTTTCGACATTGAGACTTATGAGCATTGTCCGATTCCCCAGTCAAAAAATATAATTCAGCTCTATGCTGATACAGGCACAGGAAACCTATACATGGAAAATGCAGGTCAGATGAAGGCCAGTGGGATAAGGACCACAGGTATGTGTAGCCATGGTACCTCATGCTCAGGATGGAAAATATTCCACAGGCTGGCACATTCTTCAAATAGCTTTCTGAAATAATTATTACCACTTAGACCAGTATAACTTACAACAAGTTAAGCAAATAAAATAAATAAATTCCCTAGTTGTGTCCCTTAACCTCATCTACTTATCTTGAAAAGCAAGTCAGTTGGCTTTACTTCCAGTGCTCCTCACTGCCAGACTCAGGTTGCTATGGGGCACACAGTATTTGATTAAAGCAATTATATCTACTGGCATATACATATGTGTTTGTTTTATGCCATGGAAATATCTATATGCTTTTCACAAAAACTGGATATAAAAGTTACATGTGGAAAACCCAGTTACCTGTGAATGCCCTCCTCCCAAACTGTAAACATAGCAGGAAACTTCTAATGTTTGTTTGAAAACACATGCCCTAAGTGATAATCCTGATGGAAAAAAGGAAGTAATTTTGCTTACTCTTTGCCTTCAGGTGGCTCATTAAAACACCTCTTATAAAAGAAAGAGGATATGAGTCTCTCTTGACTTTATGCTGAGGCTAACCATCTTCGGGGAAAGATCCTGGCAGCAAAAGACTGTAAACTCAATTCTTTGTTTTAATTTAGAATTTAATTTGTCAGCAAAACCAAAGTTCATAAAGAAGGCAAATTTTGACAAATTGCAACTGCCATGAGCTCTGCTAAGAGCAGGATGTAACATGAATGTGATTCTTCAAGAGAACAAATTATAATCATTGCATCCAAACAAAAAATGCTTACATTAATAAGTTTATTCTATAGTTTGCCAACTCTTCAGGCTGGCTACTAAGGAGAATTTGCTAACCTCAAATTTGTAAGATAAAGTGATCTGCAGCACATCTGCTACATGTCAGCAGGACAAGATGACAGTTGTCCTGTTGAGACTTTGGATTACAGTTAGCCTTTTCTTGCACTATAGCTATAATACCTTAAATCTGAGCCACCTCTAAACAGAAAAAGGTAATATAAGCAAAGCAGTTTTCCAAATCTCAGAAACCTTGTTCACCCGAGTCATTTGCACCAACAGAGAAAATGTTTGCTTATAAAAATAGTAATTTATTCATGTATCTAAAATAAAATACAGCAGATGTACTAGGTACAGACTAAGAATGTCTGCTGCTCATTTCAGCTACAGTATACTCATAAAAGCAAATGCTTAAGATACACTATGTCAAGTGGACGGGTAGCATGGTAGATTCTGCAGGGAAATGTAATCTATTACATTAGTATTACAAAGACATCAGTAAATAGCTGGAGATGTTCAAAGCCTGAACACTTACCAGACACTCAAGACTGGGACTTACCTAGCTAACTTTATCAATTGGTCCCCTAGACTGTCTTTGCAAAGTCTAGCAAAAACAAACTTCAAAATGAGGTTCATTTGATGTCCTTAAGAGGAGAGGAGACACACTTCAGAAATGCCAACTTCCTTCTCCCTGATTCCTACAAAAGGATGACAGGCCCATACTTGCACAGCTGTACCACAGGTGCCTTGAGTTGAATGCTGCCTGCCAGGCTGCTCAGGCAGGGCCAGCACAGCACAGAGGCAATCTGTAACCCAGCAATCCCCATGCCAAAACAGGAGAGATGAGCTCTGCTGTGGTTCTCACAGCATCAGCTGCTCTCAGCTTCGCAAGCTCCATCATCACATCATGGGAGGCTTCACTGGGTTATGAAAAATCATAATGAAATCTTACTACAAACTGCTCCCTGTCTCCTGTAATTAAATGTACCTCTTGCCCAAGAGGGAGATCTTCCCCTATCTGTCTCCTTGATGCTGGGAAGAGGGAGGTCTTCTCATCATCTACTTTTGTGGATAGAGAGATACAGCTAAGGGAAGAAATCTTCATTCCTATTTCTGTTTTCTTTCACTTTTCAAATATGAAAACACTGTTGTAGAACCGCATGAAAATTGAACTAAATCACTCACAGAAGAAACCACACAGTTTTTTCCATGTCCCACCAAATCAGATGTCATGCATCAAGGAGAACACCCACTTGAAATCTGGCACAGTATCACATCAGAGAAGTGTGCTCCATGTTTTCCTAAATACGTCCAAACTCTAGGAGATGAACTGATGAACAGTTGCACAAATGGGAATAACACTGGTGTTCAGCACAGCCCCACACAGAAAAAGTGCAAGTGACTCCAAAGAAGCAAAGAGCACAGCAGATGTAGTGAGGGTACAGCCATGGCCATAGAGCCAAGAAGTGTAACACTCCTAGGAGCACATGGTGTGCAGTTCATTCTCCTCCAGACCCAGCTGCAGTGCCCCTCTCAGCTGCTCAGCACTAGGTACTGCCAGGACCTTACCACCCCTTGTGGCAGAGTTCCAATCCTTCCAGCGCAAAGGCAGCCAGGTCATCACGAACTGACTTAAATCATCAGTTCCCACTCAGCTCTCAGATTTCACACTAATGTGCATGAAGGACTTTCACACATTCATCTCCACTCTCTGCTGGCATGGGGCAATGGTGTCCAGCAAGGCATCCGGAGTGAGCAGGCAGTGAAGCCAGCAGTGCCAGTGGCAATCCACACTGCAGACAGACTTGCTGCAGCCTCCCTTCTGCCTTTGCCTCTCTGTTACTCTGGGATATGCTTGATCTTGCTGAACCAATTCAATCAGTAGTATGTCAAAAAGTCATACTCCTCCCCCCTCCCCATCTTTTTTAAAACGTATTTTCTGATTAGTTTTCTACTGGTTTAGCGATATGGATCACCAGCGCCCAAGCACTACAAGATGATCCAACGCTGCAAGCACATGCAACGGCCAAACTTTGCCCTATATAAACACTTTACGTAAGTCACTGAAATAAATTATGCTGCAAATTATGAGTAAATTATGCTGTAAAGGGGTAAAAATTATCCTACATTTGTTCAGGACAATCAATGCCTTTTTTTTCACTGTCAATCCACATTAGACTGGTAACTGTACATGATGCTTGCAAAATGCTCTCTGAACACTTCAAGCAGACATGGCTCCTATTGTGCTACTGGGCTACAGTTTATTATCTTGTTTTTTTCTGCTTAATGCAGTTATTTTTTTGAGAGGACAAAACAGAGTGAATGAGGATAAAGCAGAGAAATAAACAAGAGCCAAAATCTCTCCCTGTCTACAACAAAAACACGTCACTAGCAACCACAAAGGATATTAAAATCAACAGATAAAGGTCAGATAAAGCACAAGATAAGGTAGTGCGTACATTAATATCTCAAAGATGCTATTACAAGGTTAATCAGTTATGCTGGCAAGATTTAGATTTGAGCTATTTGGTGCCTAAGAAATATAATCAAAACAATTTATTTTTACTTTATAAACAAAATGTAAATCAGCCATGAAATTACTACTTCACAGAACAAAATTAATATAACGCAATAAAAACTAAGTTTAGAGTCACAGCTCCCTAGGGATTTTTAAACTAGTACAGCTATACACAATACAGCTGCTCCAATGTAAAGAAGAACCCCAAGTTTTTAACACAGGTAAGCCTTGTGCCAGCTGATGGCAAAGAGAAGAGAGCTTGATTTATTATATTTTTGTCCTCATTTATTTACAGGGTCTTCCCTTGGCTGTTTTTGGGAATGCTACTGAATACCGTGAACTAGAGGTTTCTTTACATTTTCATCTGACAAAAATCAGAAGTTCAGTATTTGCATTATGACTGATTCTGCAATTTCTCTTAACTTTGGATCGTACTATATTTGTATGACTGAAACTCAGAATAAAATGTCAATTGCCTGTTTCACCTAGGGGATGGCTCAAGATTTTCTGTGACTGTTCAACACAAGGGTGGCTGATTCTTGAGCTGAGGGGAAATTATTTAGGCTCATGCCACTACAACAAAACAAAGAAGAAAAGCAATTGACAATATTTGTTCAGAAATCTTTGCAATTGCAGCTTTCACAGCAGTAGCTCTTGAGAAGGACTTGCAGGCACAAATCAGAACACAGTGCTTTTCCCCAAGGCCTGCCTGTGCTCTTGGCAGTGCTCTCCCTTAAGCCTGCTCAACATAACGAGGAATCAGAGTCTCAAAGACAGGGTTAAGTCTAATTCTTCAGCCAGATACATCAAAGGGAAAGTTACCATGAGTATAACACAAGCCATATTTCAGTATTTAAGAGCCCCGTATACAGCTTAAGGAGAACTTGAACTCCACCTTTATCAAACTATTACCTCTGCTATGTATTATTCACACAGCAAGAGTCTTAATTGCCCAGACACTCTGCCAACTCTCTCCTCTCTGTTGAAACCAACCACACAAATCTAAAACGCCTATTTTCAACAGAAGTCTACTGAAGCACCCACTAGAGATATTAGTTGTCAAGTGTTAAGCAGAAAGTTTCACATTTCACGAATTACGGATTTATACAGTTCCATGAGCCTGTCAGTGTCTGTGTGTCTTGGCAATAGCAATCCCTCCTTTCCCAGCCTTCAAGAGAAACACCTTAATTCCCTGCTTTGTTGATTGTTTGTAAGCATATGTGGGTGTATTGGCCTCTAACAGACAAAGAAAGTGCATAAGGAAATCAAGGTAAAGCTAAACTGAAAGAAAGACTTTCCCATTTACTACTGAAAACACTGATCAGTTCCAACACTCTCACTTAACTCACTGGAATTAAATACACAGCAGTGCCACTGGAACTGCATTTCCAAAGCGCAATAATCTTGTATTGCAACCCTTCACTTTATAACAATGTTTTGAAAAGCTAATGGTTAATTTAACTGCAAAACCTTGTATCTCATGCTATTAAGCAATTCATTTTTCCTCACCTGTTGCTTACTGCTTCACTGTCGCTGATATGCCATAGAAAGTCTGGAAATAAGAAATTGCTTTAAGCTAGTCCTGCAGATTTTAAGACGGCAATCATGCTTAGTGCAGGTTCAAAACAGAAAGGAGAACATTAGTGAATTCTCTGAACCTCTTTGCTAAACAGGCAGATTTGCTGAACCAACTAAACCTTCCTCAGGACACTTAGCTTTAGAACAAGATTGAGCTAGTGGCACAACAACTGGAAACCCAGCAAACAAAGTGCTGCGTCTACGAGTGCAGGATGTCTCCTCCACCGAACAAGGCATTTCATAAAATTAAAATGGTTACTCCATCAACATCTAAAGACGCAGGTGGTAAGCTACCTGGAAACAATGTCTAGTTCTTTAACAGTACCTTTTCCTTGGAGATTTTATAGTAATGCACAAAAATTAAAAAGTTCACACAGCAATACTAATTAACAGGCATGTTACAACATCTGCTTCAGTTGAAGTGTTTTTTTCTTTACCTCATGAAATGAAAATAGAACATAGAGAAGATAGTAATTTGTCTAAAGGAACACAGAAAAGGAACCTCTAGGTTCACAACATCCTCAACCCATGGTTGGCCCCCACCCCTCATTTAGGCTGACAAGTCTGTGGGTTGTGCAGCAGACCAGGTCAAGGACTCATTCAACTTGGAAAAACAGAAACAAAAACCTCTCCCTTCAAAAAAAAGAAAAACAAAACAAAAACCCCACCAGCTTATAGCTGGAGCACTCCCCTTGGTCAAATCCAGGTCTCAGCATAGCCCAGTGACTGTTAGGCTGGCAGAAACAAGGTGTGCCATGGAGCAGGATGCAGGGTCCAGTGGAACAGTTGGAAGAGGCCAGAAGAGCTGAGGCAAGGATTTATCCCAGATCGTGGCTGGAGGCGTCAGAGTGCTTGGTTCGTATCATCCTCTACCTCATACCCTTAAAACTCCCTACACCGAAGGATACATTCAAAGGGCAACTTCCAAAGGAAACATGCTATTCGAGGCTTGTGCTAATTGCAACTTGTTCCTTTGCAGTTGCAATAGACAGCCAGGAACTGCCTGTGTGTGCAATAGCCGCTTCCATCACTTTTCTAATGGAACGCAGTTCCTGTCAAAACTGAAGGACAGTCCCCATCCGAAGCCAGCAAGAGGCAAAGTAAGATAGCACAAGCAGTAATATTGCAATCTAGATACTTTCCTCCATCTGTTCTGCCTAATCTCATGTCAGCATATGTCATTCACAATTTATCCAGAGTTAATTTCAGGTCTTCTACAGCAAGGATTTGCACTCTGCTCTTTAAAGCAGTGCTCACTACAAGGAAGCTCATTATTACACCCAAAGCAGTAAGCAGAATCTGCAACTCCTTTCAGCTGTCACGTGGCCAACAGAGAAGCTGCAGCTATTTACTCTGTGGAAAAATGTGAGTGATCATGGCAGAAGCTCGATGGCTGCTTAGCAGTCCATGTTCAGGGTCTTTGGTTTAAAAAAAAAAAAAAAAAAAAAAAAAAGACAACAGAAACCTTTGCCAGTGAACTGGCGTCATTTCTGATAGCAGTGTTTTGACATCAGCCTGGCAGAGACATGTAGGCAAAGCCCTGCTGTTTGCAGTTTGCACAGACAGCTTCTTGCAGGTAGCGAGCTCAGAACTAGCCTGTTACAGACCTCTGAGGTATAATACAAATAAACAGTCCTGACCATAATATGCAGTACAGGCAACAAAGCCAAAGAAAGAAGAAAAATAACACATGCCAAAACATGAAAGAATAAAGTAGGTGAAACATTCTACTGCTAATGCTTTATGGAAGTGTAAGAGGATGGTTCTGTCCAGAGAAAGGCTTCTCCTCCTCTCTTTCACATGAGGTAGGAAAAACAACAAACAAGAAATGCGGAGATCAAGATGCTAAGTTTCAAACAGCAGAGGATTATAAAATTGAAACTGACAGGACTTGCACAAGAGGGTTTTTCTGCTCTTCATTGAGACACTCTTTTGAAGTGCCTTCAGGACAGACTGCACACAGTATGTCCTCTCAATGTCCATCTGAATCACATTTACTCTTCTGTTTTAGAGTTTTTTAATTTGTGAAACCAAAAAACTCCAAATGCAAGGAGGCCAACTAAGCCTACAGGCAGGAGTTACCTTTTCTTTCTTTTTTATTAAGCTTTTATGATGGTTTTTCACCCAGAATCACCACTAACGGTAGAGATAAAAGAAAAATGAGTGCTAGGCCTTTAGAAATTACATTTTTGAATACAAGATGAATCCTCTTCTTACTATAACCCTTACCACTGCTAACCTAAAGAGCACTGAACTACAAATTAATGGCAAATGCTAAACTGCCCAAGCAGAGCAGAAACAAAACCTCCTTCCACTATAGGAATTCAGAAATGGTGAGAAACCAGTGTTGACTGACAAGGTGTATTATCTGGATCACAGGGAGATCAAAGTACCTGAAGCCCTTCGTATCAACTAAAACCTGAGCTTTGTGGGTGATAACTCCTCATCTTTGGCATACACATCTTCGAGTCAGCAAATTGCCTTCATTTGATTTTCAAAAAACCTCTCAGGGTTTATCTGCTGAAGAATCCCCCTTTTTTGTTTAACACAAGGAATTAAGAAGTAATTACATTATGTTTACACATTTATAAATGATGGGTTGCCTTTTGTTAAGGGTTCTGGATCCCTTAATCCTTCCTTAATCTAATCAAAGAAACTGGCAATAAATAAAGCACAAAGGGATGTGGCAGCCCAAGGCAGAAGTTTCAAGGAAAACAAAGGAAGCTTCAGACTGCTCCTCAAACCAGTGATCAAGGGCAGGCAAAAGAAAACCTACCACTCAATTCCAGTGGAAACAGGGAAGTAATAGGTATCCTTCTAAGTTTTCACACAAAGGTATAACACAATAAGTCATAATAACACAACGCGTCAAGCTCCAGTATCAGGCAGTGAAACAACTACAAAATATTTGGTTTAAAAAAATGCCTTATTAAAAAAAATTGTTAAAGGTCTGAGAGCTTATAGTTATCAGTGGAATCTAATTTACTCATCTAGTAGCATTTGATGTCCCTTTGAAGCCAAGTGTTCAGTAAGTGCTGAAAAAACTCAAAAAAAAATTTCCTCCCTCAGTAGTGTGAGGAATAAAAAAAAGTACAGTGAAATGGTTCAAGTACTTCATATGGCAAATGTTTCAGCTTGGGCTATTGATATTTTATTGCACAAACCCTTCCATCAGCTTCCTAGCAGAAGAACTTAATAAATGAAATTATGCCTTTAAGCCTGGGACAAAAGGTACAAGGGCAGATTTTTCTCAAGCTGCCTTCAAGGTGAAGGATCAAACAATGTTGCTGTAAACCTCACAAGCAACACAGCATGACTCTATCACAGAGTTCAAGTTTTCAACAGAGAGTAGGAAAGTGCTATGTCACAAGAGGGGTTTCTGTCCTGGAAATAAAGAGCCTGGCTTCCCAAAACCATCAGCCAGAAGCATTGGTACTGGGCAAACCCCAATCTGTTTCTGAGCCAGCAGCCTTGACACTGCTGAGGTTGGCACATATTAGCCCCTATTAGGATTGCTACAGCTAGTAAGGCTTTCGGTTTCTTTTTTTCCCCTTCAGCTTATTTGCCTGGGCCAAAATGAGTTTTGACAAGTGCCGCTTCTGAGCTTTTCTATTTAAAACCAAGCTGAGCATATACTTCACATTTTATTTTTTTCAGATGTAACTCCTGAGAGCGCAGACCAAGCTAAAACACAACACCTTGTAAATCAGAAAGGTTTATCTTTACTTGGAATTGGGTCAACTACAATGGTTTAAAGCTATTTCTTCATTTCACAGTCATCCAGCCACCAGCTTTGAACTTCTTTGTTTAAAGCAAAGATAGTAAGGAAGGAGCGCCTTGCACAGTAACAGTGAAAAATCCAGCAAGAGCAAAAATTGCCAGGCATGTGCTTGGTTGGTAGCAGGCAACAGGAACTTTAATCATCTAACAGATAAGTATTCGCTTAAAAAAATTGCCATGAAAAATGAATATAAACATGGTCTCAGTGTTATAATCCTTGATCATGCAAGATTCCCAGAAATGTCAGGGTGTTTTGCTTTAACGGTAACCATAAAACAAACAAAAATTCCAAGATTCTGTGACCAGCCTGTGCAGACTCCTTTTTAAAACTGTATTTTACTGTTTTGTGATTAAACCTTTCCCACTAAATCTTGATCTTTGCAATGTGCTTTTATTTCTACTTTAACTCAGATACAGTTTCCCAAACACAAGATAAAGATTCAGCTTTCCAACAACCAGAAACAAAATCCGTCTTTTGTAATACAACCTCCTAAAGCACTTATTTAAAAGTATAGGGCCACAAACAAACCCCAGCTGAGACTGCAGTCCTCTCTTCTTTACTTAGTTGCTACAAAGTAGAGAAATGTATAAGTTCTTCACTGATTGTAACACTTTGCAAGAAAAGCGGGGGGGGGGGTGGGGTTTGTGTGGAACAGGAACACATTTCTAAACTAAGAACAGCAGTGAAAATTATTTACAGTCTCCACTTTACCTAGACTCTAGTAACTAGAGTGCTGAGTCATAAATTAAACTGGTGCTCTGACCTTTAAGGAACAACTGAGATCATAATAAACACGTCTCGTATTTTCAGCTGAGTCCAAGTAAAGAGGAGTCTCACAGCTCCTTGAACAGCCTAAGGAGATGCAGTTTCTTAAAGCACACATAAAATTGATTAGTGTTCGCAGTAACTAAAAACACATTAGAGAACAGACATGTTAGAGGAGAGATGTTAGAGAACAGAGAAGAGAACAGACTTAATTTACTTCGAATTTGCACTCTTTTCCCTCTCATATATGCTCTAAATTAGAAAAGAACTAACACTGAAAATCAACCATGCATGTGAAGAACCATCAAAAACATACAAAAAACCTGAGAAC
The DNA here is from genome assembly GCF_017639235.1 of Corvus kubaryi. Classification (NCBI taxonomy): domain Eukaryota; kingdom Metazoa; phylum Chordata; class Aves; order Passeriformes; family Corvidae; genus Corvus; species Corvus kubaryi. Next base: position 3,366,409 of record NW_024581098.1, read on the forward strand.
AGAATAGACCAGACAGTACAATAGTTACATGCAGCCATGCAAGAGCTCGAATTTAATTTCTGTTTGGGAAACTGTGGAGATTTCTTACCTAGAAACAGTCACTTTAGTGATGTATATCCCATGAAGGTATTCTTGGGACATAAAAAATTAGGAGGACAGAAAAGTTAGAGTCTACCTTGCTTCAACAAACTTGGATATGGAAACTTCTTCCCATTGTGTGTCATACTACTAATTTTCTCCTCCCAGCTACATCTTCCCGCAGCCCAAACAACACTAAACTCTTTCTTGGAAAGTCCCTCAAAACCACCACGGACCTTCCATAGTCTGAGTGCTGCAATGAGGGTCAATATTCCTGTATGCAAGCCTGTGCTCACGCATGCCTTACCAGCTTTTATCTGTCTACATGAAGTTGCACTTCATCTTTACCAGTTCAGTGACCAACACTGTATTTCACTATACAGACAAAGTTACATCAGCATAAGTAAGCAATTTATTCTTAATCAGGGTGTACTACAAGTCTTCATGAGTCAGGTATGCTGCTAAGCATATTTTATAACAACGAGGCCTTCTTTCTTGGCTTGGCTGGTAACACTCCACCTGCGTGGCACCAAGCTGTAACATTGTTACAGACAACTTTCAGGCAAATGGATGTAAATAAATTTAGAAAACAAGATACAAATGCTATCTTGAAACCCTTTCTGCATCCACAAAAAGAATTTCTTAGACAAAAGCAGAAGGCTACATGATGCAGCTCAATACATCTACATGCTGGTTAGCCCTAAAAAGGGGAGGACCTTCTCCCTGCTTGTCTGTGAGCTGGTTCAGTTTGCTAACCCAGGGAATTAGTAATGCAGAGCTGGTGAACGGAAACTGCTCCCAGAAGGGTGTGATGTGTGCTGGAGATGGCACAGGCAAAATGGCAAGGACACACACCCCACCCTCCAGGCAGCAGCCTGGAGGGCTCTTTGCTCAGGAATGGAGCTGAACAGCACCATAAAAGAATCCAGTTTCAATTGAGAAAGTGTCCAAGCAGACATGAGAGCACAAGATGAACATCAATGTAGCTCATTTTAGGTACTTCTCATTGGCCTTTCCACCTCATTAAGTCATCAGCTAGACTGCAGACTCCCAGGAACACAGGTCATTAAGACGGGAATGGTATTAACTATCAAATAGTTCAGGCATTAATAGTAATAACAAGAAACAGAAACAAAACAATAAACATCAAGTATTGTCACAGCTCTCTGACTAAATGCAAAACATGCTATTTACGTTATGTAATTGAGTTATAAAGCACTTTCACTCTTGCTTGTGAATAAGAAATTGCAGCCTTCTATCTCTGCAGTTTGAAATGTCTCTCAGTGGCTGTAGCAAGCTCACCACAAAAGTTCACTATTGTATCACGTGTTGAACCATGTGCCAGCACTGGCCGGGTATGTAAATGAACTCACTGACCCCTTTGGGTTTTCCCCTTTCTTTTCCCTGATCTTTAATGAGGATATCGAGCTCACAGGGAGTAGCAGGCAGGAGATTGCGCTGTACTTTCACAATGGGAAAGAAGCCAAAATGCAGGCACAATGCCTGGATTCAGCAGTTTCAGGCAAATTCAGCAGAACTGCATACATCCTCCTCCGGGAAGAGAGCTTTCCACCGCCACTTTAACAGGAAATCTAGCTCACAACCAAGGGTGGGCTATCCCCTCATTCACCTTTCACACCTAGTTATTGAAGCTATTCCTCCACAAGAAAGGTTTTCCTGTTAGAGAAACTTCCAAAATTGCTTAAGAGCAATTTGCTTTGATTTGTTATGATGATTTCATTCTGTAATATTCCGAGTATTACATGTCATGCTTATTGGTCTTTAATTTGGGGCTTTTTACGCTGAAGATTTTGGTAAAAAAACCTGTGCATACTCAGAAAATAGTAAAGGAAGAAAATGAACATAGCATTAGTCAGAGAAATATAAGTATATATACTAAAATGTCTCAAAGTTCACAGTGTATTCATTTTCTGCCTGAAAATGGATCCCACTGACACAGACTGTGTATGCTTAATTCCAATTTTCTTTATGTTCCACCTACCCTTTCCTTAATTAGTCTCTCTTTAGCTGCTTACAACACAGACAAATTACTTGGTACAATCTGAAGTTCTCCTCTTTCCTCTCAAAAGCAAAACAAATTTCTCCAACTAGTTGGCAGAAAATAAATTTAGATGTGTTCTATGTTCTCACATTCTATATGAACAAATACATCTTAAGGACAAGACTGCACATGCCTCTAGACAGAAGACGCACAAGATTCAAAACTCAAGAAAGAGCAGCCAGAAGCATCTTTAAGTCTCTCTGAATGTGCTGCTGCTCTTGGGAACTACAGCAGCTTCTGACATAGCTCCTCCAAATGCCTTAAGAAAAGCACACTTTGTGTCCCCCAGATCTCTCCCCCCCCCCCCCCCCCCCCCCCCCCTTTTCTGGCCTTCCCTCAAGCCCAGGCCAGTGCTTCATTAGCATTAATTTTATTTACTAATATTCCAATAAAACTGAGAATCACTATTATTGTCATTTTTTTAATATGCATCAAGACTCACAAGAGATAGCTTGCTGGAGATTTTATGGGAAGCCTGTGGCATAAGCCAAATGAAATCAGGAATGTAAAGAATATTTTGAAAACATAGTCTGTTTTTCCTCATCTAGTTGCCTTTGATTATGATTCTGCCTTAGACTACAAGATGTTTGAACATGTGTCAAGAGTCAGCAGAGAAAGGGATGAGATTATGACCACGTGATTGGCATACAGCCAGCTCTATGACATGGACTTCTGTGACACAGTGGTAGAATATGAGGTAACAGCATATGATCCTCCTGTGTCCCTGGACAAACTGTGAAACCAGCAGAGCTTTGGCAGAGTTGAGGTTTCATGCACTGTCATAAATATAGGTTTGCCTAAAGAAAACATTCTGGCTCCATGCTGTCACAGTCAGGCATCCAGGCTAGCTGGCATCTTTTTTCTTGACTCCAAAATCAGACTCACAATATTTTAAAAATTTTTTTTAGTATTTGCTAGAACAAAATTTTTAAAACTATTTGCTAGAACATTGAATTGTCCATTTGCAACATTATATTGTTGAGAAATGTGAGGTTATCGCCCAAAAACTTTGTTCTGGGCCACTAACTCTTTCTCACCAGTTCAGAGAAGTTACAGAAAAGGTGTATTGATTCAAATAGCAACTATTCCATGCAGATTAAACAAAACAAAACAAAAAATGAAACAAGCACATTTAAGACTAAGGGGACATTCTTCCTCACAGAAACTAGTAGTTCTTGGCTGGCAAAGAATAAGCTTGCACTTTCTTACTCTTTCTCCAAACAGGGAGAGGAGAAAGAGGCGATGGAAGGAAGGGAGAGGATTAATCAAGATAATACTTGCTGATGTTTATATTCTGAAACAAAGGGGAATAATAATCTGAGAAGATATATTACATGACAAAGATAGGAAGTAAGTTGCTACATCACAGAATTATTGGAGCCACATCCCAGCTGTAAGAGCCACGGATAGAAACACAAAGATTATTTCAAATGAGGTTACTAGTGCATCACTGTTAGGGAAACAGCAGAAGCGAAGAAGGAAGTAAAAACTAAAAACATTGCTTGTTTTGATGATACTATATTTTGGCAAGTCTGAGGAAAGGCTGTCAAAAGAGGAAAGTTGTACATCCTGACAATAACGGACCCTATGAATAACTTACAGACAAGAGATTCTGATAATGTTTGTTTTTATATGAGGCAAAAACTCATTTGCTACTCTTATTGCCCTAGATTGAAGTTGCTTCTTTATAAACAAATATGACACAATGAAAAACTGCTAGGATTCACCGAGCTATGGAATGTCCTTCCTGCTCACCCTGGCTCACTTTTAACTTCGAAACGTAAAAGGAATGTCACGCATTTGTAAACTATGTCTGGGAGCGAAGCCTCAAGTATCATGAATAAAAACACTCAAGTTCTACACTGTACCAGTAAAAATGCTACGTGACTTCTATTCAAGCACAAGCTCACATGTTTCTAAATACAGATGGTATCCATCATATGAAGGAGGAGCATTAATTACTGCATTTGACATCTTTCTTGAGAACTGCACCCCTCCTCACTGAGCAGAACAAAGTCTCTGGCACACTAGAAGTTGCCAAGACTTTCTGCTTCTCTGTCCTCAACGCAATGCATATTCTCTATGGAAAGAGGAAAACAAGAAAGGGAAAAATTTGTAAAGCAACCCTCTGTTCCGTATGCTACTCCAATTGATTTCTCAGATCAGTTTTTAATACCTAATCTTACTGTAACCATGTTTCCAGGCAATTATATATTGAAATACATATTGACAAGTCAGTTTTTCACTTGTATACAATAACTGTTTGTTAAAAACCTGCTACTTGCAGGTCGGCCATTTGCAGCTTCTATTCAAAAGAACAAGCTGTAAACAGTGTGCTAAAAGGCACCTGACTGGGTCTGACTGACCTGTTGCTCTGCTCTGCTTGTATTTCCTGGCTCTAACCTGGCTGTGTAAGGGAACAAGGTAAAAGTCCACATGAACCTGCTCATTTCTCCTGGAAACAAACCTCGAGCTATACGCTGGGAGATCAAGAGTCTGCAATTGCTGTGGTGTGGTCATGTCTATCCAGGGGATAACTGTTCTATCACTTCACCAAAATAAAGCCTGAAAGAACCATGAATTATTGATTTAGGGCAATGGGGTAAAGGACCACCATCTTACATTCCACAGCTCACACATACAAATTTTTTCTAGGTGTTCATGCCACGGTAAACTCTGAACTTGTTCCTCTGTAGAAAGTTACAGCGCTTAAGACTGGTTTCCCTACTTATCGTTCCAAGTATCTGTTTGCCGTACCATCAGGTATATGATATGGCAAAAGCTGTCTGAGCTTTCCAGGGTAGCCAAGGGAATGAAAACATACCTCTTTTCAAATTAACACATACCAGCTACAAGGGAACAATGTCAGTATTTTAGCACAGTCTTAAAGACTCCACAAAAGAAAGGATGCAGTCAGACAAGGTCTAGAACTTTGACAGACGCTACACAGCCACCATTACCAGAATGAGCAACACCCAGGTATTTAAAAGCTGAACATCCACCTTTTTTTTTTGTTTGTTTCTTCTCCTTAGTGTTTAAAAATCAGCTTATTGTCTGGAGTTTTTCTGTTTACTAGTGTGCATCTGCATATGTGTATGACAATAGGAATTCTCAGAGCAAGCCAAACTGAGAAAGATGGATTGGTCTGATGTCTGGTCATTCATGGGTGTGTCCACACCAGTCCCGCAGTTCAGATCAGTGGTGTGCTTCTGCAGCAAATCTCTCCATCTTCCCTGAGCTTTGGTTTGGATTGTGGAGCAGCCTTCTGAGCTCACACAACGGATTCTTTTCATATGAAACTAAACCTGAAGATGTGCTCCAACTGCTATAAGGCATTCAGGCCACATGATCAGCTTACAGCCTGTCTGGAGTAAAGCCCCACAATGCCTACAGCAGGACCAAATCTCCCACACCAGCTTCTACTCCACAAAGCTGCTCCTACCACATCACATTATTTGCTAGTGTAGACATGTCTGTGTCAAAAACTATGTTCCCGTTCCTTGGAAAATTCATCTTCTATACACACAATCCTACCTGCATCCTTTGATAGCTTCATTTCAGACAGACACATTACTGTGGAAGGCCATGAAAGCAGAAAGACAGACAACCTTTCCCAGCTGTACAGCAGCACAGATGTTTTGAAACAGACTGGGGAATCAATGGCACAGGAAGGAAATCACCAAACGATGCCATTGACAGTACACAGCAGTGGCAGGCACAGGGATGATCAGATTCTGGGGTATGCTGAGGCTCCACACCCCGCAATGCTCCTGATGTGAATATATGTAAATGAGTTAATAATGAAGCCCTCAGCCTACAACCTGCAATGTTGGCACAGGTCTTCTTGACAGCTGCATATGTACTCATTTTTTGACATACTGATTATTGGGGCTGCATCACATATAGCAGACATCACATTCAAATCATTGCTGTTTTGCAAGAGGCAAACCTTGATTTAGTTTAAGTCTTAAATGATAGTTTGTGACACAACTTCTAATTTAGTTTACACCATGGAATCATTACGGTAATCAAAAGAAAATACTGGAAAAATATTTCAACTCAAAGATAAGATGTAAAAACCAGGAGAACCGGAAAAGATGACTGAAGAGTCTTAGCAGGAGTTGAGATGAGGCCGAGAGACCTGGAGACCTAAATAAAATAATGGTAAGCCATTTTTCCTTAACCATCAGTTCCCTCTTTCTACCCCCAGTTTCCCTGGATTATTTAATGGTTCAAACAAAATGTGACTTATTTCTATTCACTGCTTCAAACTGCTTAGAAGTATCAGTCTACATTCTTGGAATTTATCATTCATGTGTTCAGACATACTGTGTGTATTTAGTCTACTGTGTGCATGCTTTAAAATTTCTCACAAAGGGTTCCTCTAACCTTTACCAAAGCAATTGGATTGACTTATTGCACTACTTAAGATACTCAGATTCTGACTACTAATTTAAAAAAAGTTTTATTTTTTACCACTGGAATTTCATCATTATATAGAAATCAATGTATGACCCACCCTACCCAGCAAACAGTAAAGTACTATGCAGTGCATTTCTTGAACTGAATCCTTCTGAACACCAACAGAGATTAATGGACAAACAGAGCAAAAGACAATTAATGATAATGCTACCATGTAAGTGACAATAATGATAAAGCAGCTGACTTCTCAAGGTTTACCATTAATCTTTTTTGCTCTTTTTGTGCTGTCACTATAATGTAGAAAAAGAAATATGTTGTCATGGTGACCCTAAGTGAAGTTACAAGAAGGGTGTAAGAAGAAATTACTCAAGATCAAAAGTAAAAATTATCTAAGACAATGACACAGTAAAAAAAATAGTGTGGCAACTGAAAAAGACATGAATTGCTCAGATTTCATGCAGCTACCAAGACTGTAGTGCAACTAGCAGCAAATAGTGGAGAGATCAGAAAGCTATGCAAGAAGAGAGAGCATTAGGAGACCAAGATACGTGAGAAAGTGCAAGCTTACACCGCCACAAGCAGAAAGCTCTTTGCAGGGCATGCCTGTATTAGAGACAGGAACCAGACTGTGTAGCGTAACACTACTAGAAAGGACTAGGGCAGATTCAGTTACAAAAAGCTGACCGTAAAATGAGATGTTCCCACTACACTGATACACATCGTACCAAGATGATTCCTGGAAAGCTGGACAACATTCATGCATAATAATTTTTTTTATAAGTTTGAGGACAGAATCTTCACAAAAAGGTACGTTCTGTGCCTCATCCAAACTAGAGTAGGGTCAAGCAGCTGAGGATTGTAGAGGGGGTTATCTGGAGTCAGGCAGTCCAGTTGAGGCATGTCCACCCAGGTCGGATGACACATCAATCTAAAAGGGGGCACACACAAAGCTGTTAGTTCATGGCTCTTGTCCTGAATTTACTGACAGGTGGCTAGAAATAATGTATGACCTATATTATTTTCCCAGTATAGTGGCGGGTGCCAGGACACAACTCTCCTAAAAGAGATTGTGCAGCTGCTGTAAAATCTTGGAAGGAACTGGCAGATTTGGGTAGGAAAACAGCTTTCTCTTAGAGGTGGGTAGCTGGCAAGGTTAGAGTCATTAGTAAAAGTGGATTTGATTGTGAAATTTTGTGATAGATGTGCAGCCTACAATTCTTTCTGTCCACAAAAATCACCAGCAGCTCATGTGCACACATAGTATTTACATTAAAATGACTAAGACAGGGACTTTTGCAGTGATGAGCTAACAAATGAGCACGTCATGGAAACAGGAATTGTCCTATGTTCCTGTACTTCCTGCATAGAATTATCCTTTTCCTTTTTGTTGTTATCAGATGTGGACCCTGCTGGACAGGTAATATCACCCAGTCCCAGGGAAAAACTAAGGAGAGCAGCTAAACACTGTCCACCAACAAGAGGGAAATGTACTTTCTCAGGGAAGCTGTGCACCAGGTATTCTCAAGCCAGACACCGCAGGGTTGCAATAAGAGGTGTGGGTTTCTTTCTTTGTTTCTTTTTTTTTTCGTATTTGCAAAATGTGCTGGTTTATGCTACAGGTTCAAAAACTATTAGCACTGTGGTTAGAAGCAGTCTGCAGATCATTTGTAGAATCACAGTTCTCTATTAAGGTGTAAAAAAAGGGCTGCAAACGGCTCAATAGGCAGAGGTACAGAGATGTGAATGAAGAACCACTGACAGCAAATTTTAGAAATTAGAAGCAAAAGAGTTTATACAAACTCATATTTCATTTATGATACTCTCTGGGACACTGCATACGTTGGAGATCATCCCAAAGTACTACAGCTTGTTCAACAGAAAAACAATGCACACAGTCAAGAATGTGTTAAAAAAATGTACTGACTGTGGGAGGGGTTGGGGGTGTAGACGGGGGAGAAGAAAAGAATTTTGTCCTTACAATCTAATCACTAAAATCGTATTTTGAGAGGTGGTACAGCTTGAAAGGACTCCTCCCTCAGTCTTGTTCCTGGCAGAAGTTAGCAGAAAACACTATAGGGCATTTTCTGTTCAGAAAGAAAAAACCGAAATCGCACAGCAAATTACTTGTGAAGTGACTGCTAAAAACAAGGGAGGATGAAACACAAGCACCAAGCTTTTACAATGATCTTGTAACAGCAGCACATATCTGGCTACACTTCAGCTCCAACAATTGGAGCTGCAGTCCCACCTCGGCAGAAGTGAAAAATAACATGCAAGTAAGTGCCAACTGAGTTTCAGTCTCAAATACTTCAGTATTTCCTACCCTGAAGGACATTTTGAACTGCAGTGGTGGTAAAAGTCTTCCTGCATGAACTCCTTAAGGCTCCTTTAAAACAACCCATTTACTAGGGAAACAGAGAAGTGTCTGTATTTTAGCAAAACAACCTGTTTTCCAAGTTCTAAAAATAGAAAAGAAAAAAAAATTAGAAGTGTCTGTCATTTTGAAACCACTCACAAGCATTTCATCCTAAGCAACACAGCCTCCCCCCTTGCTAAAAATAAAACAGTACATTACAGCAACATTTTTTGCTGGCTTCAGCCAAGGATTTGAAAACCTCCCCTCAGCCCAGACAGGCCGTAAGCTATGAGTCAGCACTTCTCAGCATTTCTGGAAATTCCTCAGCAGAGCATCCACCCTGTAGCAGGAAGCTGCTGTTCACTTCACTCGGTACCAGGAAATGGATGGCTGCTCACGGGCCTCACCTGACCCGGGCACACAGCCCAAGGAAACTTCCCCAAAACTACCAAACGTTCCCCGTCCCACCAGCTTCCTGCAACACCACCAAATACACTGCCTGGGAATAAGATCGGTAACTACACCCCAATACAACTTCGTGCAGTGCCAATGAACAGGAAAATATAGGATCAATTAAGAAAAAAACCGCATCACGCTGGACAAGGGCTAGTCTCTCTGGTGCAATTTTAATGGTATGGGCCCTCCCAGACTGACTCCAGAGGCAGCTCAGCTCCACCAGCCCAGGACAAGATCTGTCCCCTGCCCGAGGAAGTCTGGATTCATACAAAACAGCCATGCCACACCACGTAAAAAGGGGGGTTCCTGGTGCTTACAGACAAAGTGATTCTTTCCCATTTCAAGGGGATAAAGGCACAGGTTCAGGGCATTGCCACACTTGTGATCTGAAGGGACAAGTGGCACAGCTTCGTCTCTCCCTGCAACAGTCCTTGCGCTTCACACAAAACATCTTATGATTTGCGTACAACAGAGCCTAAGGATGGGAGGAGGATCCATGCCTGTCTGGGGGATACCCCAAATCTGCCTCTGCCTGTACAGGCTATGATGTTGTTAGGTATCTCACCCCCACTGAGACACAAGCCAGAAGTCCCCACGGAAGCTCTTGGTACTCAGTACTCCCAAACGTGCAGCACTGCCAAGGTGGAGACACTGCTCTTGAAATGGAGCTACAACATGCACTCGGGTCCATCTAAGGATATAAAGCAGCTATTTCACAAACACTGCCTGTGCTGAATGCAATTCCTACTTTAATCACATCGGACTGAGTATCTACTCTTGTTTTGCTTTAAACACAGGCTTTGACAGGGATTTTAAAGAGGGAGAATCAAGGGAATAGGAAGTAATTTGTGAACAGCAATAATTGCATGTTCTGACCTCTCCAGCTTACATCACGCACGTTATCCAACAACCACAAATCAAGAAGGAAACTGAATTTCAGGGCAATAATTTTCAGCACAACATATATGTCAAAACTAACAGAACAAGAAAAATGTTGACGTTTCCCTGCTTGTTTCTTGCTTTCATATATATGGCTATTCTCCCATTAAAATCTTGTCTCTTTTTTTTAATGAATATTTGTAAAAAGGAAGCTGCCTGAAGTTGGGTACAAAAAAAAAAAAAATGTTTTTCTCAACTGTTTTTAAATACAGAGCAATGAGATTAAAGCGAGGCAGACAGCCAAATACTTCAGCCATCACAGTCATTAATAAACGCGTTTAACATTCGTGCAGCTTTCGAATGCAGAACATCTGGTTCCAATTCCCAATCTGGCTTTTAATAAAAGTGCCTCCCCCACAATACTTTTATTATAAAGTGTTCTTTTCCTCCGCGCACTCTCAACTCCCCCCGGGCCCCCCCCCGTTGGGGTGGTTTTTTTTTTCTTTTTGGAAGCGTCTGTTCCTTCCTTCTTGCTGGAAGCCACCTGACCACTGCCAGGAAGAGGAATGCAAAACATTCCCAGGAGCAGCTCCTGACGTCAGGGCGGCAGCATTCCTCCTCCTCCTCCTCCTCCTCCTTCTCCTCCCGCCGCGGCTGGGCCCGGAAAGTCCAGGGCTGGTCCCGCCGCCGGCCCGTGCCCCGCTCCCGGGGTTTTCTTGCTCTTCCCACAAACACGGAGCCAGAATAAACCTGGGACGGGGCGACGATGGGGCTCACGCTGCTCCAGAGCCGCTCCATACCCATTTATGTACTCCTTTCCCCTTGCCCCAAAACAGGAGTCTGTGCTTCCGATAAACTGCGGGGCCCCCGTAGGCTTAAATCAGCTTAGGCGCTGACTTTGGCGATTCTGTACTTCTAACTTCTTCACTCGAAGGCAGGCGGCAGAAGGGTGCCAAGGAAAACAGGGACACGCTGCTGCAGGGTGGGTTGTGTTTTCTCTCCTAAGACATTCACGAGAGACATGACATGACACCAAGGCAGGCAGGCTGCATCCAACACGGACCTTCTCAGTTTCCTTCTCTCTTCACACAGTATCTACCCGCTAACACATCACAGAGTGGGATTTCAATCCTTCGCCTCTCTAATTTCATTCATGAGAATACATTATTAAATGGCATTATTTTATTTATTCTACTCTTGAACTAACTGGTAGCTAAAACTACACAAAAGAGACTCTAGGTTGAGTTGCAGTCCTTGAGTTGAGTTTACTCCTTTCCGTATTGTTTAGTCTGATATTTCTGGAACATATATTTTAAAAATTCTATAAAATGTTTTGCCTGGGAAAAAAAAGTCTCCGCATATTTTAGTCAACCACTGTATCAAAGACAGTGTAAAAAAAAAAATCCCTGTAGCTGCTACCAGATCCATGATACAACAGAGAGTTTCCTGATTCCACCATGCCAAGGGAGCAGAATGGTAGGCTAAGGAATATGGGGGGGGGTGGGGCAGGGGAAGTATGGAAAAACCTTCATTTCTAGAGGATGCAAAGAAGGAGCTCTTTAATAGACACCTTTCCATTTCATGTCTCTAATTGTTAACAACAAGTGTAAAATACATCATTTCATCACTCCAAAACCAACAAAACCCTAATGTATAGATGTTAGTTTAATCATAATTTTCCAGGGAATACGAAGGAAGCCAAAACTCCTCCTGAATAGCTAAGGCATATGACTGGTGGTAGTAAAGTGTTCACATATATCACTTTCCCCCAAATATTTACATAATAAATACAAATTTCTCCATGTTAACTGACCACAATGAAAAAATAAAGATCTGGAAACACTAAGCAAGACAGTTGCATTACTTTCAGTATTAATGATAATTAATCAGCTGTTAGGGTTATACTGTCTGTGCAGCTGCAGTTCTACACATGAAGATCCAGATGAGTCCAAAACTTGCAGGCCATCTCTCAGTCCCAGTTTCTCAGCTTCTCACTCCATTTGTGGCAATTTAAGAAATAAAAACATGTTTGGGTTTCCTTTTAGTGGAAGGACTTGTTACTAAAAGGTCAAACAAGTGTCTGCCCTCTGACTAAGCTCATGCCACCTACAACTTTTTTAAGGAAACCTGCTCTCTGAAGAACCACAGGCTAAGTAAACACACTGCTTTCCTGGTAAGAACACTCTCCAAGTGTTCTTGCCTTTGTTATAGCAGCTGACCACATCTGACCAGCTAGAAAACCCAAAACCACCTTTTTTGCTTTCTTCTCCAGAGGTCACTAGTATTCCATATAAATGTGTATCATATAAACAAATTGGTATTGTTGAGAAAGTGACAATGAGACTCATCAATTTTGTTTCATAAAACTTGATGGGGCCCTGGAAAAACATCAGCCAGCTTCCTGCAGCCATTGCAGCCAGAGGCTACTGAAAAAACTAGCTGATCTGTACTTTTATATATACAGCTATGAATTTTAACTGAAGTTCACTGATGTCAACAGCCAGCCATCAGTATACATTACTATTAAAAATAATACTTTCATTTTGTATTTTGCAACAAAGTGAGAAAAAAGTATAAGAGATTTCCATCACTAAAAAACAGAAGTAGGAAGAAATGTAACAAAAATATTTTATTACCTAAATAAAAGTAGTGGCTCAGTAGAACTGTCAATTTCCTAAGCTAGATAGCAAAGAAAGTGAAGTATGTCCATAGTACCTTCTGAAATTAAGCACAAGCTAAGGTCACCTGTAGCCATTGAAGAATACTACACACTTTATGGTGCTTGACATTTCTCTCCATTTTCTATTTTTTATTTTGTACTACATGCAAAGCTAGATATACACACGGGTTTTTTTGGCTATATAGTAGGGATTTTAAAATTTTCCCTTTTTTCTTCAGAATTTTTTAAAAATTTCATCTTATCAAAGTGTAAAATACATGCAAATCAATACCAGGTCACATCTGAAAATAAGACCTTAGAATTTCTGAAAGATGAACTTTTAAAAATGATTGACAATTTAATCCCTAGTATTGAAGTTTGGACGGAATTAGAACAGGCACGGGCATACAGAAGTGATGAGAACTGGGGTGTGTTCTCACCTTCCCTGAAGATTAAATTCATTCTCTTCTCTTGTGTTTTAGCTGCTTATTCATTCTATTATTCTTTTATCACCAGAAATAACACTGGGATGCCAAAAGCATGAATGAAGTCACAGCGAGAACTTCCTTCTACGCATGGTACACAGAATTAAGCTTCAGGTGTGTTTTCAGGAGGCTGCCTCAAGAACCTGTGATTCACAAGCCTTGTCCCCAGCATGCATTGCCATCAGTCACGGCCAACTTTCTCCTGCCAAAATCTGACAAGTGCTTTGATGTCTCCAGATGAAATGGACACTAGACTGGAAATTCAGCCTTAGAAGACCACAAATACCTTAAAGATTCCTTTTTAGCAAAAAACTTACATAAAGTGACAGGTATTTGCTGTGGCAGAACCACAGCAGGTCACGTGAGTTCTGGAGGCAGAAGCCATTTTCTTTAACTTACAGAAAAGGGATTAATTCATGAGTAACAAGGTTTAGAAAACAATGGGTACAGAGGAAAAAAAGATCAGAAAATTGAGTAATACCCAGAGATCACTAAGAAAAATACACCAACTCTCTTTTCCTGGTTACTTTTCCATCTTCCTTGCTCAGACCGCTATTTGAGTGGGTAATTTTTTCTCCAAGTCTAAAATTTCAGTCGGTATCAGTGTGCCCTGTGACACCTGAAATACTGTTAACTGCAAAGCATCAGAAGCAGAGGAAAAAACCCACCTTAATTTCACAGATTCACTTTTACATCTGGCAAGCAAAACAGCCCAGACTGCAGGTGCTAATGATGCACAGCCCTGCCTACAGAGGGCTAAGCCAAGAGCCTCCTGAGAACCAAACTCCCCCTGAGGTTTTGGAAGGCCACACTGGGAGAAGCTGTGAGTTTCTTCACAGCTCCTCACCTTCACACACAAACTCTACACAAACTCTGTTTTGAAGCCTGGTCATTCTTTTTTGAGGTACACTCCCTGCTCTGCTCCTTGGTTTTTCTTCTCACGCATCTCTGTTTTCTGCTGCTGGCTGGGCCTGGCAGTGGAAGTGCTGAACAACAGGAGTGGATCCAGCCCTGTTGCTGACTCAGATAGGAGAGCCCATGCTCATCAGATTTTGCAGCTGCATTCCAGATTTCGGTACCCAAAAAAATTCAGATGCTTATCTAAACTAAACTTCCTGAGGGTGAACTATCCCTAGCGCTAAGACACTTTGAAGGTTGATATGCACTTGAGCAGGAGACAGCACGCCAACTTGCCCTTAAAGCAGTGCCTACCTACAGAACTTCAACTCTGTCTGCCTGGGTAAATTACCCAGTTAATTGCCTTGGCATTCATATTTACATTCAAAAAAAGGATAAGCAGAGATGAGGTCAAATCACTACACTGTTCCATTAAAACCCTTGTTTTAGGCAAATGGACTTCAGAAAACTTCTTTTGTCATGTAAAATGAAACCATCTGTACATAACTTTGTAGAGTCCTTTTGATGTTAGGTTTATTAATATAATTATGTTGTTACTAAGCAGTTTACCATTTTAGGCTCCTAATAGCTATGAGGGCTTGTTAACAATATTCTGAAATCACAGGGAAGTACTCTTTTCCTTTGGCTTGAAAAGAGAAAACAAAATTCTGAATGTGTTTATTTCCATGTTTCATATTGTGTGTAACATCTACTTCCTTTAATGTGAGAATTTTATGATCACAAAGCCTTTTCCTCGGCCAAATTATTATCACAACAGCGTGAGACTGCATTACTTAGCAGTGTTTAAATTAAGTCCCAAGGTGAAATATTTCACTTTACTCTTAAAGCAATAAGACTGTTACTACAAAAAGAAATAATTACAAAAATTACAGTGGTAACAACCCATCATATCTTAAATTCTCCTCTTTGGAGTTGGAGATTATTTTTTCCACTTTCAATTTTGAAAAGGAAAATTCCCCCACACAACAAAACAGAAAGCTTTCGCTGGCTTGTCATTTTATTTGGAGAGACAGGATATAGCAGTTTCTGCCAGACTACCTGCTCAAAATCCCAACTAGTTTCTAGAAGTCTTCCTTTACATTTTTTTTACAACTAAGGAGTCATTATCCATGGTTCTCCTGGACAACTGCTGGGTCATTTGTACAATAAAGTGAAGAGCAGTGGTAGGCAAAGTATCCGTACAGCAACAGATTTTGGTACCCAGCAAACAATCATTGTTTAACAGAGACCAAAGCAATTCTAGAAACCTTCAGTGTCTAGTTAATGCAGGGAGTAGCATCTCCAGTACATGAGTCAGGAATGGGATACACACACACACACACACACACACACAGAGCTCCACAGTCTCAGAAGTTGTATGGCATTAGTTACCCTAGCTCTGCCTTCCTATCTTACGAAAAACAAGTAACTTGACAAGAAGTCCAACAAAAATTGTCATTTGTGTTGCAAATGAAGTTATGTTGGAACGTGGGGGATTACAAGGTAATGTCATCCTATTTGCTCTCTGCTTACCTTAAAGTACATTGAGAATATTTCATTTTTTTTCCCCATTTGACCTCCTAAATGGTTTAAATCTATTACATCTTGTCAGAGAGGCTTGGTAAGGAACACAGAATGAGAGGAGAACCCAACAATTAAATATGTTGAAAAGTTCCATGATAATTTAAAATCAATGATCTATTTACCAGTGCAGAATCAAGACAGTCACGAGGAAAGGAATGGGGTAACATAAACCAAGAACTTTCTCGTACTTTCCCTTGAGAGTCAGGAATTAGCATTAGACAGAAAAAATGTTAAAAATCATAAGACACAAAAGTCTTTGAGAAAATCAGTTGAAGAAGTTAAAAAGATTCACTGAGTTAGCTGAAATATGAAAAGAAAAACATCCCCACCAAAGCCTGGAAGAGGTCTGTTAGGCTTTCAACAGGTTAAAAGCCTGCCATAGCCAGGAGGTAGCTCTTAACATGACTGTGGCATGCAGGGAAGTTCTCGGTTTCTCCCCTGGCAAGTTCAATTCAAAGCAAAGTTTATAAACATCCCGGGGGAGTGGGCAGAAAACGACCCTCGGTTTCAGAAACATTTACAAGTGTTTTGCAGAAATGAAACTTCACTTAAAGAGCTCAGTTTCGCTCTCCCGGGTGGAGGATGGTTGTCGGTCTGCAAGTTGAGAGGCAGCCAGCGCGGAGAAGCCTTGCGGGGAACGAAGCTGTGCGAGCAGCGCGGTGCCTGCCTCATGCGCATCCCCACATCCAGCACTGAGAGCGCACCGAGTTATCGCAAGTTGTGCAGACATGATGGCGCACAAACCCCAACAAATCCCCCTGCTGCAGGCTCCTATTTCACGGACGTGGAGCTTTGACACCAGAGAAAGCTGTGGACAAATACGCGCTGCGGCTGCCTCGGCGAGATCAGCTTTTCCTGGGCTCCTGCTGACAACATTGCCACCTTCCGCAGCCGCCGGGAAGGGCACGGACCTGCGGCCGGGGGGGCTCGGGCAGCCTCCCACCGCCCCGGGAATTGCCGCGGAGATGCTGTTTAGGAAGGTGCTTTCCCACCACTGCCCTTCGTAACCAGCCTGATAACCCAGAATAATTTGTTTTCAGAGCATGTGATTGCACCGACGCAGGGCGCAGCACAGTCCCGAGAACTGGCGCGGTACAGCCGAGCGCACACACGGACGGGAAATGCGACACAGGGAACGCATTCTGCACCACATGTACAATATGCTGCTCAACGCATCGCCAGCGTGACTGCTCCTGTCACTCCCAAAACAGCTGAAGAAGCTGAGGAAAGTCAAAACAGAAGTTAAGGGGAGGCAAATGTCGCGGTCTCCATGCCCGGACATGAGCGCGTCTCATTCCAGACTCCAGCCCTCATGCACTGGATTGCCGTCGTGCCCAGTTTCAATGAAAGGGGCAACAAAACACATGTACTACCCTGGCTTCTACATACTTACAATGGAGGCATGTCACTATATGCATTTGATGTAAGTTTTAACATCTGATGAGGTTATACGTTAAAAGGCTGGATTTCATCCTGCTAGCTTGCAGGGAGTAACGTATTTCCCTCCAAATCATCCACAGTTCATGCACAGTTAATAAAGCAGTAGCATTATGATAGCAGTTAAAATACAACTAATAACAAATCCAATATATTAACCAACACATTTAGTGCACATTCTGGACGGAAAATGGCTTTATTTAGACACAGCCAAAATACATCAATGGAGCTGTTAATGTGGGATAGGAAAGTACTTTCCAAGAAAAGCTTCAAAAAGTCAACATGGCAACCAAGTAATACATAAATTAATTTAGGAAACGGGTGTTTAGAGTTTAATCTAAATAAGTAGAGAAGGTCTTTTCATGCAAGATTACACATATTTCCAAATCTCAGACCTCTTCTAGGAAGGCAGTCTTCAATATGTAAGGCTTTGCCTAAGAACAAGATCCGTGATCAAAGGTAAAGAATCCCAACCAATTGACTGGAACATACAGGAAAGGAATACTTTTATACGTAGTCTAATCTAAAAAATAAATAAATGTAAAAATTGCCCGCCCCCCAAGGTGTAATGTATATTTAGGTTGTGGCAATAACCTCTCCTGCTTGCTTTCTCCTCTAGCTGTCTTCAGGGCAGTTTCAGGGTAATGAGTAAACCTCGTAAGATTCCATTTCTTCCTAAGTAAGCATCAGTCCTCAAAAATCAAGAAATTGCAGTAGTATCCGAAGTGACCTACAACCAAAGGCAATTCTCAAGACCCAGGTGGACTGTTCTAGAAGCTGATCATGTGGTATGTCGAAGTTGGTTTTAAAATGAGTCTGCTTTTGAGTATAGCTAGAAAACAGGTCCCTGCTATACAGGAAGATTCAAAAGCAAACTCCTAGAGTCAAATATCTCCCAGCAAAATTAGACAATCACCTCATGCAGAACTTCTCAAACTGTAAATCACAGGAGGCTGCAAAAAAGACAAAGAAAATGCTGGGCAACTTACTTGGTTTTGTGCAAGAGACGAAGGTAAGACATATTTGGGAATATAATAAAGAACAATCCTGTGTTGTATAAAATGTCTTCAAATAAATTGAAGAATGATTATTATACATATATACTGTAAATCTGAGCTCCTTTAAGCCTACAAACACTGTAAGTTCCAGTGACAGCCCATATCAATAAAATTTATCTCTTCCTCAATCTGTACATTCACAATGCATAAAACAGTACCACCCCTATTAAATTAATATTTATGACAAGCTCAGCGAACCAGAAGACAAGCAGTATTTGCTAAGGCACAAATGCAATGTACAAATCTCACATAGCTGCATTGCCCACGTTTCTCAAAAATGAACCTCAGCTTGGAGGAGAAATTTGTTTTTGGGAAACACAAAAGACAGACATGCTGTGCCATGCTGGGAAGACAAATGAAAGCACAAATACAGTCAATGTAATTTATGGTTTTATACTGAATCTTAAGTGTTCTCAAGTTCAGTGCTTTCAGTGTGTGCATGCAGCACTGTAGATATTCTGCCAGCTTTTTTTTTGGAGTGGTTATGATCCTCAGTGTCTGTCCCAACAACACCTCAGAGTAGCCCAGGGTATTTCTTCACAGCCTCAGTTCAAGTTACAAGGTATTAGCTGGAGATGCTGACAGACTCGGGTTTGCACTAACAGACGTGCTGTGAACAGCAGCAGTGTCAAGGTGGACATGCAGTCCTGTTTTTTATGCCAGCCAAGGACCTTGGACTGACTATGGACAATGACTCCCAGGAAGACCATGCAAAAGCCCATCATCATAATCTGTGCAACAGCAAACATGCGCTGCTTTTTTGGAAAAAAAAAATTTTAAAAATCCAAGACTTAGAAAAGGGGAAGATAACCATCAGAACAAAAAACATCCACAGAAATATTCACTAGGCTTCTCCATTTTTAATCCTTTCTTTAACTCTTTTATCAAGGAGAGAGAACAGGTAACATTTCAGAAGTCCAAAGAGGTTAAAGAAAGAGAAAAAAATCAACCAAAACAAACAAAATACCCCCCTATGCACAACCACCCCCCTTCCCACATACTGCCAAGTGTGATTTTTTTTTTTTGGAGCCACATCAGTGATTTGGCTTTCCAAACACAAATCCCTCAAAGGTAAAAGTAGTGGTTGTACAGGACTTCTAGTGCTCTAAATATTGTTCTGATACTTCTGATTGGAGAAACTCGGTGTTCCAGAAGAGATCTCCAATCACCAGATTGGAGAAACTTGGTGTCCCTGGCTGTAGTGGGGCAGTAACTGGAGGAGTATTTATCCAAGACATCTCAGGACACTGTCAAAGAAGCCTACCAGCCAGGGACAAGCAATACATTGCAATCTGCACAGTGAATGTTGACTCAGGAGACTGGTAGGAAGAGAAGCTTCATCAAACACACAAAAGGCTACACTGAATGTTTCACAGCTGAACTGTTTCATATACCAAAGTACGTCCTTCAGCCAGAATACATAAAACCACGGGTATTTTTTCCACGAGCTTTTACTGAAAGAGAAGTAATCTGCCTGGTAGAAGTAACAGTAAAATTTGTTCTCCCCCTTGCTCTCCCGTGCTCCCGCCCCCCAGGATAGCTGAGATGTTTTAAATACTCCATTTTGGGTAGCAACATTCCAAATCTTTCAAATATTTGAAAGCAACATTCGCCTTTTGAAATACTTGGGGCTTTAATTACTATTTCTGGCAGGAATACAGTAATTAACTGTTGCTTACCTACACTTAAATATGACATTCAGGAGGAGGAATCTAACAAAGCATATCTTGATATCGTAGGGAATGACCACACAGGATAATTTGGCAAACTCACACTTTATCCATCTCTTTGCTCACACACAATTGCCGAAGGACACAAGCATCCTTAGCATGAAAACCCAGTGTGGTAGAAAATATCCAGCATATTCAAACCCCAACCTAACCGCATACAGAACTGCATGGAAAAATCTTACTCTAAATACACACCTACTATTACAGTAGCAAATCAGACCTGATAAATAACAAGAATGGCACTTGTCTTGAAAATTGCCTCTCCACAGTGAGCTATGGAAATACATTTTATTTCACGAAGTGAAACTGCTGAACAGCAATCCAACAAGCAGAAACCATAATTTTTCAAAATGTAAGTTTTTTAAAAAAAAAGATTAGCTGATTACTGATAAACATTTAAAGAAACCCATTCACAAAGTCAAAACTTGCCCTTCAGTGGTTAAACTACCAAAGGAATTTTGGCACATAGTCTTTTTACAAATTAAGTATTGTTTTACACGTCCCAAATCTGTTAGTCATAAACATTAGCAGAGGAATACAAATCACAACTTTTTAATAACCCTGCAGTAATTCTGAACTTGTTCATCTGAACTTATTTAGCTTGTTTTTCCTTCATGACTGGATAAAGCAGACTGCAGTGCCAGGTCTTGGCTCCATCAGTTGCTCATTAAACAAGATCTGGAATTTAGCATTGGATTGAATACACATGGGAGCTCATGTGAAGCTGCTCGTATATCATTGATAGCTCTGTTGCTAACACAGAGTTTATCCAAGACCGTACATTTTTCGTTGACTTGAACAAAGCTGTTCACCATCCTCTGTTTTTGACGTCAGTGGACAACTACCCACTAACAGTATCTGTCACTACAAAATGCTTGGAATTTCCTCACTTAAAAAAGCTGGAAAGTTTCAAGTACAGACCTTTCATTAAAAAACAAAACAAAACAAAACATTATTAGATTTTTCAGGATAAGAATATTAAGTGAATATTAGGAGAAGACATTTTCATTCTCACAGGATATTTTTTCCAGTAATTTTTCAGACATAAACAATATCACTGACTGTAAGGAATAGATGTTTAAAACCAATTTTCCTATTCTCTTGCTAAAAGCTGTGGACTCAAATGTATGCTAATTCCTCGACATGGAAGCACCACAATGAGGTGATTCAGATTTTGCCTGTTAACTGGACACTACAGTTATTCCAGTAGGATCTAAGTTGGATGGTATCTATTTTTTAGGAAAAATGTAGCAAAACACATAACAAGCAGAAACCAGGCTATTCACATCCCCTGTCTCTTTTCTACAACTCCTTTATTCTTACAAGCTCATATTGGAAAAAGTCATCCTGGGGGAGACTCCCTTGAGAGCACAGAACGACCTCCTGAGAACAACATGCAGTGCTCCTTTTGGGTGAGCTCTGTGCAGGCTGCCCGGGTGGGAAGCAGGAGCACAACAACTGACTGCATGTGCCCAGTTCAGACACACATGTGGTCAGGGAGACAAATTCTACCCCAATGGAGGCTTCTGTGCTGGCAACAACGCATTTCAGCCGTGATCTAAAAACCAAGCTGCTGCTTTGCAAACACACTGCTCGCTTCTGACCCCTCTGATTCGGCTGAAAGCAAACAAATGTATCAACAAACCGCCGCACCTCATTGGTACAATACAGTGGAAATTCCCCTTTTTCGGCGTGTCAAGATACCATCAGCTATTAGTCCAGAGACAGGCAGTCGTGTTTAAAAATCCAGTTTTAATCTTCTACAGAACACTGTACCTACTATCTTGAGGCTCCCATCTTCCTGTGTTGCCACTCTTTTCTCCATGGAAACCCCCTTTTATAGAGAGCAGGTTTTTAATTTTTGTTTTTCAGGGTACTCATATTTTATACATGGCATTCAGATAATGCGTCTATCCATGTCACAGTCATAAAAATAAGCATGTCTGTCTCACTGTAAAAGTGTGACCGTGCTACTGTGTTTATTAGACATAGCCCACATCTGAAATACCGGGTATCTGCTGCTTCAGGTGGTTGTGGCAAATCACAGAAATGACATAAATGATTTATTCTCCTCTGGGAATCAAAGCTGTGCAATTCTGCATTTTTCCAATTATGTCATCCACCTATGAAGGAACATCACTATTCATTGATTAGATTACTAAGAAGTTTTATTATTTTGATTTTCTACATGCAAAGTGAGCAAACTCAAATAATATAATTTCTTAATCTCTCCGCTTCTAGAGGTATAAAATAGCATACACCTGAACAGCTCCAAAGATACAATTTTCTTGCTTTCCATGAGGGGATAGACAAAAGAAAAATAATTGATTATTTAAAGGAAAGAAAGGAGAAAACTCCTAAGGACTACTCTGTCAAGAAAAGGCAAAGCAAAAGAAGCACTGAATAAATTACATTAAAAACTTGCTAGGGACCACTTTCAGCTCATAGAAAGTATGTGTATTTCTGTTCTTAAAAGGCAAATCACCTCTTTTGAAGTGATTGCACTAGGAAAGGTATATCCTAGCAAAACAAAAAATAAATTCTTGAAACCTGCTGCTGCTTCAGCTGCTTCTGAAAGGAACTTCAATTTTCACAACTGCATGATCTCTGAGAAGCAATTCCAAGCAGATGATATGATCTGATCTTTGGCTCCAAGGCCATTCCCATATGTACTTTAGAAATAGTGCCCACACTGGCTTTACAGCTCTGAAGTTTTGTAGAACTTTTATCTTCTGAGTGAGCCCTGTCCCTCTTATCAGGGTTCTCCCACTCTACTATTGTTACATTCTTTCTTTGAAGATGTTAAGGCAGAGCCAACATCTTTCCAAGGAGAGGGATCTGACTGGTGATCTCCCCCCCTCCCCCTTTTCCATATGTTTGAATATTTATATGTGAATATACATTTATAAGTGCCCAGATTTCATTTCCTTTCAGAGGAAGATGGTGAACACTGATCAGTTGGACAAAACTGATCCATCAAGCATTCAAAGAAACTGCCTCTCTGTGGAGTAACCAGAGAAACTGAATGTATGTAAAAGATGTTCTATACATGTCTTCCTTTAATTTGTATTTGTTTTTGACCCTTATGGAATGAGAAAACTTTAAAGGATATAGATGCTTTCTTTACAGAGCAGCAGGGGATTGTTTCTGCATTTCATTAATAGGTGAAGCCTAGATCCTTTCACATGATCTTTCTTGTGATAGGAAGGTACTCTGCAAATGTTCTTAAATGCTTTCCTTGACAGGTGCGAGCAACAGTGATAAAAAGTCTCTATCTCCATCAAATGGAAGCCAAACACTCTTTAGCATGAGCCATGCTAGCTCAAAACACCTATTTCGTGTTAGCTCCCTGTGCCCCTCCTCTTGTTTCTCACCCAGATGATGTAAGACAAGTGTGTTAGGTAAGAAAATGCAAAAATCACAGTAACATACCCATTTATCATAAATTCCGTCATTCAGTCAACAAAACAGCCTACAGCATACCCAGGATAATTCTAAAGTAGAATTACCTGAATCCACCAAACCAGATTGCTTCTCGTACATAAATTTCTTCAGAGCTTGCCTGCACTTTTCTACAACAACTTCCACCACTGGCCTACATTAAAGGACTTGAGATACAAGGTTTCATCCCTGTACATCAGCTGATCTGCAGCAATGTTTTGTATGAGTTGTTCTTCTTGGCAGTAAATTATTCAAAGTCTTTTAAACCTCTTTCACTGAGGAGAGACTGAATTTAGCGTTATGCAAACAGAAAGGAGAAATCCACATTAAACACTTTCTCCAGGCACTGGAACACTCAAAGCTGAGTAATTATGACTCCCCGTGGTTTCACAGGTTAAGAGAAACTAAAGAACAACTTTGAAGTTGCTTGTTGATGTCACAGATTTAAGTGTTTTATGTACTTGCCATACCAAGTTCCTAAAATAAACTGTCTCGGAGAAGGTGCATGGGGAATAGCGGCTATCCAGCCAACGATCTTGTTTTCTGCAGTGTTTTCAGGCAGTGTAAGAACAGAACACAGTGGTTATGTCCCCTTCATACTGCCCCTGCCTCCAGTAATTAGCACCACATGAACCTCCTGAAGTAGAGGCTGCATACTGGACATTCACATTCAATAGGTATGGATCAATCTCTGAGCCTGTCTGAATCAAACGTGATCTGTGGTTTATGCTGCTATTGCCAAGAACTCTATTAATATCACATATTTCTAGTAGTTTAACTTCAGAAATACGTGGAAAACATTTCAAAGTTGTTAAACTTACTGGCAAGGAAAAGAATTCTAATCGGCACTATTTTCTTCAGGTCAGTTTATTTTGAATATTAACTAGTAGGCATATTTATGAGCAGAAGACAGGAGTATCTAAGGGAAACTGTCTATCCCCAAGTCTTGCAGTGTCAACAGTCAATTGAATCCTGAAATGTCTAAAAATGCCAACCCTTCTTATTTTCTGCTAGGTATGGTAAACTATTCCTATATTTTTTACAATGAAACAAACAGGAAAAAAAACAGGTAAGTTGAAGCCAAAAAATCACCACCAGTGGAAAAGAGTGAAAGCCTTTGTTTCCACTCTCTCATGTCTTTGCAGGCAGTCTTTACTTTTTTGCTGGATATGTATTTCTGCAAAGTGAATAAAGACTTAGTAATCAATTTAATTAAACTCAGTAATAATATTTTTCTTTTCCAGATGTTAAAAACACTTAATGATTCAGATTCAGTTAGTAAAAAATTATGAGATGTTCATTTAAAATCTTAATCCAAGAAGTTGCTCAGGTACTGCAAAGACAATCAAAGGCAAGCCTACACAGGCAGGGGCAGGCAGGGCTGAGTTCTTCTGCCTGTTTTGTTCCTGGCTGGCCAGACAAAAACCAGCTTCAGCCCAAAACACACAATTATTTTCATGTCATGTGTCCAAGCTAATAGGCCTTCGTTAGATACAACACTGCAATAATACTTCCATATAGCCACAAGATCAGAGCAGGCTCCTGTCAGATGTCTCAGTGGACAGGCAGCTGAGCTCTGTCCTCCACCACACATGCTGGTTTGAAAGCTTTAATCAGTTTATGGGGGTTGCTTTCCTTATAGCAAGTGACAATTCTCACATCAAATCCCTTGCTTTCAAGATTATAAATATGTCCCTTAAGACAACAGACATGAAGAAATTAATATCTAGTTATAAAGAAATCTGGGTTCAGACCTGCTAATTCTTGCCCTGACACAAAGCTCCTCTGAAATCCAGTGGGATCATTCTCATGAGCAATGTCCAGTGTCCAGTGGTAATATTCTTATAACCAGCCTCCTGTCAATATTTTATTTTTTAATTACATTGCTTATACTGCAGTGCTGAAGTTTCATGGGATTCTGCATGCAAACAAATACCAACAAGTATATTAGCACTTCCCGAAACACTGCTTCCTAAAGTACTTAATGCAAGTCTACTGCTAGAGATGTTTCACATACCAAGTTGTGCACTGAGTTCGCAGCACATACAAATAGTTACAAAAGCAAAGTCTAATTTTACAAAGGCTCCGAAACAATGTGTTCAATTTTTGACATGAATAATCACCTCCAGGAGCCAGCAGCCTGTGTGTCTACATCTTACTTACTTGGTTGCCTGGTCAGAGAGCAAAAAGCAAAGTCAAAATGTAATTCTGGGGTTTTATTTTAAAGGTAACAGGAAATTTTGCTCTCAGGACACTACAGCACCAGAAGCAGACCACTTACAAAACATCCCATCTCATCCCATTCTGTCTTACCATACAACTGTCTCAAAATACAGGACAACGATATACAGTGTGTTACGTGTCCCAAAACCACACAGGTAATTCAAAAATTGCCTCCCCTTGCATCTAGTGGTCTTTTGGTTCCTTTTGCTTCAGACTGATATCAATAAGATACATAAGATGTTAATAGGATACATAAATATGCCTATTTCACCATGTCAGGGTTAGATTTAGTTCATTTGTTTTTTCACTAGTCACACATTTGAATTGACAGACAAGCATTTTAACAGAAACAGCATTTGTTTTTAACGACAGAAGTACAAATTCAATGCAGAGTAACAAGAACTACATTTCAGCATTCAGAGCTCGCAAGTAAGAGTTTAAGAGAATAGAAGCTTGGAACAGTGATAGAGGAAACTTCCACTAAGTGTACAAGTCCAATTTCCAATTAATGTAAACTAAAAGTGCCAAATTATAATCTAAAACAAAAACATCCCTCATTCTCTCCCCTTCCCGCCTCCAGTAGTTTAACAGTATCCAGCCCAACTTCTTTTGAAGTTGGTTGAGTAAACAAAGAGACAACTAACATTAAGATAATTTGAAAAAGATAGAAAATAGGACTAGAGGTATAATGCAGTTTTACCACAATTAACTGGTGTATTTATAAAGTGCCTTGAGAAACATATATGTAAGGAAAGCAACTCTGACAATGCAGATGTATCCTCTGTCCAAACATTAGAGTTCCATGAAATAACCTTTCGCCTACATGAGAAGCACATCCTACTAAGAAAAAAAAAAATTAAAAAAAGCAAATAAAAGTAGGATTTTCTGGGAAGACAGACAGCTAGCTATGAAGCTTTCTAAAGAAATCTCAGTTTACATACATATAGGAATGAGCTTTGTGTCCAGAACACCTTAAAATTTAAACAAATGAGAAGACTACACTGGTACAGTTGCAGATGTCTGTAGTCTGGAAAGGATCGTATCAGTGCAGATTTACATCTTCCCAGAGCAGACTGCTGGAGCAGTCTGAGACTTACACATGCCAAGCATTCTACAGTAACAGCTCAGGAAAAGAAAAAAGAAGGAAAAAAAGAGAAAAGTTGAATCACACCCTAATTAAAACAGTTTTTCTGGTACAAAAATCTTCATGTAGGTTAAGGTCTACACAGAAGGATACAGCGGCATAAGTGCAATGCCTCGTGGTTTAAAAACAACAGAGGAAACCTGAAGAGAAAAACGGAACTAAGTTTGTAGGAGAGAGAAACAAGAAGAAAACAGGCAAACAAGACCAAATGTAAAGCATGAAAAAAAGCCTGTGAAGGAAAAGATAAATGAGAACAAAAAAGGGCAGTGAATTAGAGTTATATCAAACTAGGACTTAATTAACATTGAACTGCATTTTCCCTTTGCTACTGATCTATTTACATCTATCAATAGTTGTATCTGTAGCCATAATAAACCCCAAATAAAATATCTTCTCTTAGTTTTTGAATTGGCTCCAAAAAGAGTTAAGCAAAAGATTACAAATTGGGGAACTCAGAAAAGATTTGTAGCTATCAATGAAGATAAAAACCAGGTACAGACCTTTGCAAAACAGGAAAAAGTATTTTGCAAAAGGATATGGTCAAACGCTAGAGATAGCTGGAGGCTAAAATTCAGGTAATGAATGCTGAAATACATAAGAAAAATATTTCCTCTTCTACAATTTTGGTGGAGGGTAGTGAAGAGAGGTGTAATATTCCCACTTCAAAGTTCCCCATAATTTTTATGAAGAGTAGTCCTTCCAAGCTACAGCCACCACCAACCAGCTGTTTTACTAGACATTTCACACTTTTTGCTACCCCTTAAAATTCGGGTAAATAATCCAATTCAGAAAATAATCACAAATGTAGACCAAACATCTTGAAGAATACCAGAACGGGTTGCGCTGAAGAGGGACTCACAGAACTGAAGACTGAGTGCTATACAGCTAATACAGACTTTTCCACTGAAATATACCCATGCTCACAACAACAGATGAGCATTCCTGAACTACTTTGCTACCAGAAAGTATGCACTTTATTGGCCTTATCATTGATAAGACATTGCTCAGGCCTTTCTAGCGCTCTAAACATGAAAATATTAAGTGAAAACACAACTGAAGCCCTGAGCAACACTAGAGGCATTATGATACACATTAGTTGTTATCTGAGCTGTCTTTAAGGTATCTGTCAAAGTCTCTCAAGCTGCCAGAGACAGATGACCACAAGAATGCCCTGCTCTCCCATTACCCTCCAAGGTTTTTCCTACGATAGTGCAGCCAGCATTCTACTGACTCCTCTTCATTCTGCAGTGCTACAGCAAATGTGGCCCCTTCTTCTTACTCACCATGGGGGATAGATGTGGATGACATCCTGTGGTCTGCTCTTCAGGTGAGCTGCTGTCTCTCTTGCAAAGAGGACTTTGAGTATTGGTTCCTCTGCATTGATGACAGCATCCTCGGGTGAAAGAGTACCAGGAGACTGTTCCAGCTGCTGGCAGATGGCAACTTGTATTGTGCACTCCTCAAATATTTCTAAGATCTTCACAATTAAAACACCAGATTTATCTGGAAAGAAAATTAAAATGAAAAATAAAAATGCGAAGTCTGGATGAGGAGAAAGAAAGTAGTTCTGGAACTCTAAAGATGTGCATCCCTCTGCGCTCTGCACATCTGTCTGATCCTGATAAATCCACATATGAGCAGAATACACAGCTTTATCAAAAGACCTGTGTTAAGCTTTCACAGTAATTTTTGTTTTCTTTATAGATACTATTAACTGTAAAAAAAAATCCCACCTGCACTTCTTCCAAATACCAGTGAAATCACAAACTCACTACAACAAGCCCTCTCCCACCACACCCAAACTTTTAAATCTTGCAACTCATTGACTTCGTTCACTTTTTTTTATTAGATACTGCAAAAAATGCATTTATTTACAAACAGAATAACCAAACACTGTGTTAGAAGTGAAGTTGTGTTTGCCTTCCTTGACGTTTCTCAAAGCAGCAGCTGTCAGGAACCAAGTTAGAAGAGTACAAAGCATCTAAAAGCTGATGATTCACATTGAGGGACAAATGTTGAGAAAGAAGGAGTAAGATGCACTGCCTAAAAATAATTATTGCAAAACTGATCATCCATTTTATCAGTAGGTAGTCAGGGCAGAAGGCTCTTGTTTTAAAGCAATGTGAACAGATACAGGCATCCACACAGATTGATTCTAAGCACTTCTGTCTACGCTGAACAAGAAACAACTTTGCACTGAAATGAAAAGGGACTCCTTGGTCCCTTTGCAGTCTGCATAGGGTAGCAGCTACCCAGACAGACCTCAGCCTGAGCTGTAAGACTATGTAAGATTTATTCTCATTCTCACCTAGCCTTACTCAGTTCTGCACTCTGGTCACTGAGGGGAGAACAGTTGTTACCCTGCTGAATGCTATGAGCATTTAGTGGGGCAAGACAGGGTCCCAGAGGACAAGGGCAGCAGAGCCCCAGTTGTACCCTTTTTGATTTACAAGTTGCATTGGGAGAAACACAACATCCCAAGAAAAACAGCTGATATAAATTATTGTCTTCCCACAGCAAAGAAGAAACAGGGGAGGAACAGTGAACGTGATACTGGAACTTAACAGCAGAGCTGTACTAGTTATTTGTTTGCTTATTTTAAGGCTCGTTTCACAACTGTGAATGTTTTTCCTTTGGAAAATAAATCAAAATATTTTAGTTTGAGTTTATGAGAAACTTCAAAAAAAACTTAACCCAACCCTCAAGAAGCCCGAACCAAAGAAACTGGGCCCTAAAACCTTTCGAATTTATTCAATAAAGTTGAATTCTACAAAAATAAAATAAAAAAATTATGTCCTTGTCTTTATTAAATTTCATACTGAGACTGAAATAAAGCAATTTGGAAATATAAAACTAAATTGTTCTCAAAACCACTTTCATGTGAACCAATTTTTCATCACATGCAACATACTTCTGCAAAGCATTCTGCTTCCCCTGAACTGGTATTTTCCAGCAGCATAAAGGGTTCCACCAGACAGTCTGACACAAGATGTACATAAGCCAGTTCTGTCCAAGCCATTACAGCTTGACCTCCTTTTCCAGATCTGAGAAGTAGGAGAATCAACCCTTTCGGCCAAGTCCTTTGAAACTGACTGATGAAGAGAGATGGTCGTCATTGCTGCTGCTCCTCACTGCTGTCACCTTCTCAGAGAAAGCTGTGACATCACAGTGCCACTCCAGATACTCCCTACACTGTGTTAATGTTTGCTTATGTGAAAATTCTGACAAGGGTGAGCGCTGACTAGTTTTCTATGCCTGAAGGGAAGGGCTTAGAATATTCTCACTTGAATTCTGTTTTGCCTGACTAGCTGCAGTTGTGGTCCTCTGTCAACCCCAAGTCATTTGGCACGCATAAACAAATTCTCCTGACCACAAAAATTCTCATCCTTTAAAGTAACTAAGCACTTACCTCTTCCCTCTAGACATACTGCACAATTTGCATTTGCATCCACTTTAAAAACCAAGTCACAGAAAAATCGGTTTCAATTTTCAAACGCACCAACAGTTTATTAAAAAAAAAAGTATTAAGACACTTGTGAAAGGGACTGCTCATCACTTCTGAACTATGCATTTCTTACATGCAGAATTTTATGACAATTCTTACTGGTCAGCAGCTTATACGTTATTCAGCTGATACAGCAGGTTGATGACAATGAATGACAGCCTAATAACATTTTTCTTTAAATAGCTCTGACTGTAAAACAGTTAAAAATACTAGGTAAATCAAGAACTATATCTGTATGAAAGTCTCTAAAAGACATTGGAGTAAAAGATATCCTACCAAGACACCAGAGTCTCTTGCAAGCCGGAAGTTGGTGGAAATACCGGGAGCTGATACCAAATGAAGCAGAATGCTTCTACACTAAAAACATCTCAATTTCAACAAGTAGCCAAGTCTCACACTTGGCACACATGCACATTCTACAGAACCACAATCTATTTGTTTATTTAGATGC
Organism: Corvus kubaryi; assembly: GCF_017639235.1. NCBI lineage: Eukaryota > Metazoa > Chordata > Aves > Passeriformes > Corvidae > Corvus > Corvus kubaryi. The sequence continues at coordinate 3,397,276 of NW_024581098.1, forward strand.
ACAGAGATAGTTTAGTTTAATTACGCTGAAATTATTATTACTGCTGATGATAGCGTTCTCTTGAACAACATGGAAAAGCACTTTGGATTGCTGGCACATGATGAAACACCAAAGTTCAGAATGTAGCTTCAGTTTTAATACATTTGGCTCTTGTATTGTTATGTCAATCAAAAATAAATCAAACATATGTGGCTGCACACTGAAGGGCAAATCTGTGGGTGAGGAGACAGGCTGGATCACTGCAAATTCTATGGTTTCCAGAGTTTACTTGTTTGTTCATCCATGTGAAAAGCTCACTTCAAGGTTTTGCAATGTTCTCCCTCAGCCTTGGATAACTTACATAAATTCCCACTTGCTTGCTGAAGTTATCATTCACTTACTTTCATTTGCAAAGCAGAATTACAGCCCAAGAAATGCAAACACACAGATGTGCATGTTTCATGGCAATACCTAGTCATATTAAATATGGAAAAATACCTTACAATTGCATGCATTTTAAAAGGTGCAGTCAATAACTGTGCTGCAATGGTGCCCACTCCTACACTGCAAATTTCTTCATTTCACATTCTGCTGCCCAGAACACTTATGGATTTCTTTCTTCAGGGTTAGTTTCTATGAAAATCAATGAGCTAATCCAGCTAACTGCAAAGCCACTTCAGTTTACTTACTTGAAGGTAACCTTTATTCTCCCACCGAAAGACAAATACACAGGCATGCTCACAGAGAGTGAGCATACAGCTGCCTGATGCATTTAGAAATCTTCCATGAAGAAGCAATCAGCAATTTGAGGACTGCTTAACAAAGCTCTTACAGAATCATAGAATATCTCAAGTTAAAAGGGACCCATAAGGATCCTCCAGTCCTGCTCCATACATGATCACCTAACACTAAATCATACAATAAATGCTCCTTGAAATGACAGGCTTGGTGCTGTGGGGAGCCTATTCTAGTGATTGACCATGCTTTCAGTGAAGGACCTTTTCCAAATATTCAATCTGGTTCCAGATGCCTCTGAAACAGTGAAATGCTTGAGGGAGATAAAGATGGAAACCCACATCAGCCTGATCAGTGTGAGACATAGGTGCATTTCTCAGCAAAGCCCTGGGTGCTCTGAGCTCGGGTGACAGAGCTGCAGCTCACTGGTCCTGGAACACAGCCTAACATGGACAGCTGCCCCTTCCAGCATCTCTCTGTAGCCTTCACAGAGTCAGCTGGAAAGTCAGAGAAAACATCCACTGACACAGGATCAAGGATCATTTGAAATATCTGGCCCCATGAGTATAAAGACAGGGTTTATTCATCCCAGGAGCATGAAGTGTAATTCAATCCCTGATACACAAGGCTTAAGGTGCTACAAAGAAAGACAGAAAGGCACTGATAAATCTGGCTGAGTATGAATTTTGCAGAGGTATTTGAGAGGTATAATATGTGTCCTCTAAAGAACACCATCTGAAAGGAGAGGATCAGCCACCAAGGCCTATAATGCTCCCTCACTTCTCGCAGAATTTTCTGTAAGAAGAGAAACCTTCACAGTTATGCTGGCCACTACTGAATCGACATATTGGTCATGGAAAGGACAGTGTACAAGAAAAATCAGGTACTAGTTAGGAGCTAGGTTAGTCACATCACCTTTTGCAGAACACCACTGTGATAAATGCCACCCACTAAAAGGAAACAGATAGAAATCATCACTAGATGGACCATGATCAAACAATTTGGTTCTTCTACACTTTGTAAGTGTGGGTCCAGAAGGAGTGAAATCCACAAGAGAGACTGACTGGTGGGAGGAACAAGCCATGTAAGCAAGGAAGCATCTTTGGTGAAGCCTTGCTGTGATTGGCAAGAATCTCCCTCACCTCCCAGACAAGAAACAAGAAGCTCTGACAAAGATGAAGAAATCCTGATCCAAACCTAGGCAAATGGAACATCAAACTCTCACTGCTACTGTTAGCAGAACCTTTGAAATCAGGGAAAGGTCTTTTTGGCAACAGTAGTAATGGAACAAACCTGGCGGTGACCTTGGGCATAATTTCCAAAAAAGCCTGATGCTCCATAATTGTGTGATCAAAACAGGTCTATATTGTATGTGTGGGTTCAGAAAAACAACCAGTAACTTTTTGGTAGGAGAAAAACTTTTATTTAGAGCTACTAAGAACACAGACAGTAATTCTGGTTTAGAGAAAGTTCCTGAGTCAGAGGTCTGTGGGAGGTAATTGGGAGAATACTTTGGGAAAATATCACTGAGTGTTAGCCCTGTTAACATTTTTTCTAGGCATTTTGTTAGCTCTTGTCACTGCCAGAAACAGGATCCTAAGCTAGAGGCACTTTGGTTTAACCACCTAAGAGATCTGCTCTGACATACATAGCTAATTATTTAATTCCAGGTGTCCTCTGGGATGTTGGTCTCTCACCCCAATTTGTAACCCAGACATGAAGTAGCTCAAACTGCAATGATAATTCCAGTGCCTGGGAGATGAACAAACAAATTTCACACTGAATGCATCAGTTTCCCTGGGCACTTATTTTAATTTTTGTTTATTCCTTTAGTACACAGGGTGATGCTGCCCATCAGTCATATACCATGTCATATACCATGGCATCAAAAAGTGTTTCGACACAGTACTTTGAAGATGTTCTGCATTTACTCTGAATTCCAGGAGGGTTAAAAAAAAAAAAAACAAAAAGAAGAGGAAAAAAAAAAGAGGGGAAAAATGGCAAAAAAAGCTTCCCATTCCTTTGGAGATCACAGACCCTGAGGTCTTGAGCCTTTTGAAGACTTCAGATGACTCTACAGTCTCTGGCAGACTGAACGCCCTTAAGGTTCAGACCTAACATAGTGGCTTCACAGCAGACACATATATTTAAGCCACATCAATACTGAATGTACATGCTCATAGATGATGCACTGGCCATGCCAAGGGCAGCCTAGGAGGAAGGCTAAGAAGAAAGCCAGCGTGCTTTGACTCTCAACAACCAAAAAGCAGTCTGGAGATGAGAAAAGGGGGAAAAAAAAACCATCAAGGAGCTCAATTTAAAAAAACAAATGTTCAGACATTCTGGCTTCAGTGCCTGAAATACAGCTCCAAAGTTTGTTTTAATAACTCTGTAACTACCAATAAGGAAGACAAATGAGGAGGAAAATATAGAAATTATGATCTCTTGGGAGCCACATATTTTATGTTTCTCCAGTGATACAGTGACAGGAAGCTGAGCACACTGCAAGGAGAGAATCCGTGGCACTTGATGTATGGAAATGCATCAAATGTCGATCTCAGTAAGAACACATACAGTTTCACCTCACTCCAGTGAATTTTGCTAAAATGCTGCTGTTCCAGTGTTCCAAAAGAGCACCTGTAGCCTTAAATGGAAAGTTCTCAAAGGGAACAAACTCTCTTTAGAGCCAGTCAATAGAACTCCAGCAGCAGAGCAATCTCTACAAGACCTACAGAGTGAGACAAAATGTTTGTTTCAGGACATCAAACTGAACTCTGCATGGTTTGAACGGGCTAGCTGGAATAGCCAGTGCACCTCCACACATATCAGACCAGAAGTAAGAGTAACACCACCACATCAACAAGAGCAAAACAAAGCCACGTTTATGACAGCAGATACTCCTAAATTTTCCAATTTTCCATTCTTCCTGAAAATTTAAAAATCTTGCAATGTTGCAAGAATGCACCTCACCCACAGGGCTGAAGGATGTTACATCTGAACATAACAATCACATGACACAAGGCATAAATAAGTTCCCAAAGCCACAGTACCAATGCAGAAAACAGTGAACTACAACAACACAGACCACATCTTACAAAAGAAAACTGAAGCTTAGGAAAATGCCAAGCAGTGAATGGCTCTGCTCCCCTGAGCATTCCAGAAAAAACCCCAACTCATATGTAAGCAGGAAGGAGAACAGAGTGGAAATTATTACTATTGTGATTACAAAAAGTCTACAGTAATAAGGACCATATAAACACCTACAAGTATACATGTGAACTATCATGAAAAGCAAGACTGACAAAATAAAACTCCTCAGCCACAAGACTTATCTCACAAGTCACACGGATAAAAGAGACCAAGCAAGCACAACATGAGGCAAAAGGAAGACTATTTCACCACCTTCCTTTAAAATCAATTAAAAAACTACACTCATGCAAGGAGCGCTTTCTAAATAAAACCATGACAAACTCATAAGAAAAGGCAAGGGAGGAAGATGAGATTGCTTGAAGCCACATTACTATTTGAAAAACTGCTAACAAATATATGCTTTGTGCAAAAACAGTGAGGACAATTTGTATTTGTTCTTACCAGCTAAACAGTCACAATTCTTTATCTTAGTGCTATCGGAATGATACGGGGAAAGGACAAATGCTTTTAAGAAAAACAAATTACCGTCACTTTTCCTCAACTATCAAACTAAGAACTATCAAACAAATCATATACATGAACTGCATTTTAGAAGTAAATTTGTACTGTACCTGACATATCTAGTTGACATTTCTAAAAAACATGGCTGAGAAGTTATACTTCCTCTTAACTGGGAAATTCTTTAGAAATACACACTATGCAAAATAGAGGTGTTACACTCAAGTCAAATTTCTAATAATCCTAGCTAAAAGCTTTTATAAAATAAACTTTCCCACTGAAAGTGTTAAGAATTATGGGCAATTGAGGTTGGGAATAGTACTCACTGCACAAAGAATGAAAGTCACTTTCTGCCTTTGGTTCCGATGAATAGGTCAGACACACATTATGGAATTATAAAGGAAACAAACAAAATTCCACTTTATGCCTTGTTTAATAAGGCAAACTAGCAACACTCTTGCAAATTTGTCTCACTCAGTTATTTTTTCGAAGGCATTATTTCATCCCAGCATCATTTAACTTCTGATTGTCAAATGTGGTTCCAAAACTGCAGTTAGTAGACACCCTCCTGGGACATCACATCCTATCTGCAGTGGAAGAATAGCCAACCACTTTCTGGTTCAAGCCACAAAGTTTTACTTTCATTCTCAAGCGTAAAAAGTATAAAATGCCAAATTACAAGCATAAATCAAAACAAAACCATTCTTTTGCTTGGCATCATTATTGTTCTTCCTCCTCCCTCATGTATAACTTGCAGGTGCAGGCATAACAAACTCAGCAAGCAGGAAGATACCAAGCAGGTCCTTGAAATCCAAAGTCAATGCTGAAAACCAGCTCTGGATTACAAGGTTTTCACAGCCTGTACAAAACCGTTTGGTTGCCATTCTGATCTATAAATGTTATTATTCTTCCTGGGCTGGTAACTTCGGAAGCCATTCAAGAAGATTTTTCTCAGAAACACAACAAGTCTCTCGTAGGCATGATGGCTTCTTGCCACATTTATATTAATTTTTAAAAGGCTGCTGAATTTGGCTTTGCTTTAAACACTACACATTTTTTATAAGAACATATGTAAGCTACTTAAAGAGACTATGTATGTCATTATGGTTTCTCATAGGAAAACAAAAACAATACAAAGATTATTGTTTGAAGAAGACAAGTTTACATTTGATTTTTTCCTTTCCAATGCTGTAACAAGTTCAGACAGTTGGCTAGGAAAAAGAAATCTGGCCACTTGCCATGTCTCTAATTTATATTACTAATTCTTAAGTAATAAAACAAACTATCAAGAATTAAGAAAATAAGCAACAACTAGCAAATCTCAGACTTCTGTGTTTTTAGAAGAATTTTACAAAGTAAAGGAAACCCTATTAAGGGCTGCCCATGTTTTCTTCATCATGTACATGTTTCATGGCATTCAGGCTGCTAAAATCCTTTCTTCCCATCATCTTAACTAGTCACTGAAACTGGAAGAGAGGGGGGAGTGATTGTTTATACCCTCTTCTCTAAGGCTTTCTGCCTTCCACATGTTACATGTGAAACCCTGTCCTCATCTACAGGGCTTCACCCTCCTCCCCTCATGTATGTGTTTCCACTTGCCTCAGCAAACCGAAAATTTGTTGCCCCTTGAAGGTCACTTTTCCCTGAGATGAAGGAGCATTTTGGAAGGAAAGATCAATGGTTTTGCTTTATTGTCAGTTCAGTATTCACTACTCTCAAATTCAATTGTAACACAATCATGAATCTTAACCTTGGGTCAACAAATACCAAAAATCTTGCATCAGACTGCAAATGCTAGAGAAATGTTTCTGCATTTAAGGTGAAGAATTGTTTTGATGACAGCTGCAAGACAAAGAAAACCAATAGAAGATAGGATGTATCAAAAGCAAAATTTCAGAAGTTACAGTAGGAATCTACATGAGTTTGCTTTAAATATTATTAGTGTCCCCTCCCTATAGACAGGAAGGTTGTCTAAATGTAACTCAGAAAACCACGATTTTTTCTTCCAGCAGATGTTGACAGGAAAAAGGTTTGGGTTTTTGTTGTGGGTTTGGTTTATTTTTCTCTCTCTGTCTTTCAGCTGTCCAGATCTCCTCTTTGCCCAAACAGGAAACTTCATGGGGAAGTTGCAGCACTGCATACAGAAAAAAGCCTGCAAGTGGTCTACAAGCCCTTGCACAGAGTACCCTCAAACCATCAGCTTCGCTGATGAGAGCCATGCTGTTATGTGGCCTGCACCACCACTCCCCTTTTACATCTTGTGAAGAACAGAAAATTTTGGATTTGTGGCAGAGCCTGTACATTTGCCTCTGTTAGAGCTGAACCACAGAAAGCATCCAACCAACGCTGTGTGGCATGGGCAAACCCTGATATTCCCTCCCTTCAGGCCTCTGCATGGTATGGTTGCCTTGATTTACAGAAGTGGGATTCCCAATCACCTTGCAGAAACCCATGTCCTTGGTGAGTGCCTATTCCAACACAGGGACTGGCTGTAGAATGTGACTCTGCCACAAAATTGTCAAAATCTGAGAAAGCACAAAGGTTTCTTCTACCCTGCAGAATGAGTCAGCCAAAGTGAGACCCTGTGCACTGCATAAACACCAGAAAGTGCGTGCTGAAAGGAGGTGCTCTCTTCTGGGCAGTGATTCATCCCAGTGACCAAGAGGCAGCCAAACCACAATGGTTACTTACAGAAAGGGGTCAGGGAGGTAACAGACAGGAATTTTTAAAAAAAATAAAGCTGAAAACTAGGGGTTTTGAATAATATGGACATGGATACAACCTAAAAGTAAGCAACAGCAAAATAAAGGCATAGAATTCTGCAGTATGAAATGTCTAGTGGGGATGACAGCCGGAACTTCGGAAAAATTTTTCCTTAAATCTCAGATGTAAGGAGGACTTTAAACCGATCTCATTTGAAATTGCTCCCCGTTGCTTTAGCAATGAACTTCTGGTCTGCACGCTATGGGATATCCAAAATGACGTGACAGCTCTCCCAGCAACTAAGTTACTTCAATCCTCCACAATAATCTTCAGGCTTCTTTAGTAACTCAAATGAGTTTGTTATTTGAGAAGTTCTTTCCTCTAATTCTGTGCCGAAGTCAGAAACAGTCCTGGAAACAACGTGGCTTCAAAATATTACTGGGCAAAACAGAGGGGAAACAAAATTCAAGAAGGTTCTCAGATTAGTGAGACACCCTTAGCTTGAACCTAAAGAGATGAAAGCTGAAAGTGACATGCATTTGCTGTGCTGACACTTCACATTCCTCACTAGAAGCAAAGAGAAGGTTATCCAGTTACATTACTAAGATTTCAACCATTCCGACCGATGTTCTCCAAACCAAACATCAATTTCATTTTGGTGACACGAAACATTATGGCCATTCTAAGAATACAATTACCAAAAATAAATTTTGCTCTAGATGAAAAAGTATCCCCAAAATATTATCACAGCTATTTTGATGATTATTTTATAATCATTATACTTTGGAATAAGGACTGAGAATTGGGAGTGAAATTTAAGCTGTGAAGTTGAAGTGCATTCCTAAATTTATGGCATGTTCAGCATTTTTCATAAATTTTAGCAAAAGCTTACAGGCTAATTGAAACAGTAGTTTGTCCTAAAGACTTCTTGTACAATTTTGTTACGATGGAAAAGGCATATCCCAGAAATAGTTCATCTTCTGCCAAAACTAAATCATCTTAAAGACACTCATCAGTATTTTTTAAACACACTTAAGAATAGAGCAAGGTATTTTCCCATAGCCTTTTTTTCATAAAATGCTAACGAATCCTGACTCATTTTCTGAAAGAAAGAAGAAGAATCAAAGAAAGGAATTCAGCCAGGGGCAGATGTTTAGCATGGAATATTTCAGCCTAGAAGCTGGTCTAACAAAATGTTGAGCAGCCAAACACAAGGTTTTGTAATGACACGTGAAACTAGGACAAAAAGAATATTACCATGTTAGCAATGTTGCAGGTCTGTTACTACACAGTACATTAAAAATCTTCATTTCGTTAAAAAGGCAAGCCTATTCAATGTCTATTTCTGTCCCACATTTGAGAAGCAGCAAGAGGATGTCCTCACACCACATACAAATGATGGAGTAACCTCTCATGATTTTAAGTGAGCAGGCCTGTATAATTTTCAACATAGCATTTCTGAAAAGAGCTGGCTAAAGACATCTCTGGTTCCCTGATGTCACTTTCTAGTGAGTATTCAGATAATGGTGAAATTCCAGAAGACTGAAAGGACTATGATATTGTGCTACTATTCAGGAAGGGCAAACAAAGTGGCTTACAATAACTGGAGACCAGCTAGCCTGACATCAGATCTAGGCAAAGTGACTGGAAAAATAAGCAAGGAATTAAGGTCAGAAATACAACGTGCTATTCTGCATGGGGGGCATTTTGAACACACAGCATGCAAATGGCCAAGGGATGTAAGCCCTCTAAAGCTCCAGTGAGAAACTGAGACTGAACTTTAGCCAACAGTTTGGGTGTAACTTTAAATCATACAATCTTCTTATGAAAAATCAACCATTTTCACTATGAGTAATGCACCCTTTGAGTGGAATGCAAAAAAAAATTAAAATTCTGAGAGTTAACTTTGTGAATTGCAGTTAGAGCTTTTTACCAGTGGAGAATTATAACTGAGTAACAGCAATTCCAGCAGGACTTGCAAGTAAACACTCATGGTATTAAATGGTTTAATCAGTGACATAAAGAAACTGTGTGAATACCACAAACTCAAGCAAATCTGTGACTAAAAGAAGACAGGCTTGAGCTATACAGTGGTCTGAACTGCATGGTTAGCTGGACTACTTAAGTAAAATCAACCAGGCTACAGCACAGACACTTCCTTGTGTTTAGGCAGGAGAAACAGAAAGAGTAGCTGGAGAGTGGGAAACAGCATCTCAGAAGGAAAACAGCTGTAGAGGTTATGAAATCACACTGGACAATCAATTCAAGGTGAAGTCCCAGCACCATGCTGTGACCAAAGCCAAACCAGACTCAAACACTTATCACAGGCCTCAAATACCCAGGAGGCTGAGGAGTGAACTAGACCTGGCCAATGATTTTAATGAGACTAAAACTGGAAGAACACATACTGAGTTGCTATCCTTGTTCCTAAGACCCTTCTGAACAGTTCAAGAGGGTACAGTAAAAAGCCATGAAAGTCACTTGAACACTGATGAAAATGCTTTAGAGACCCTTAGAGAGCTCAGTCTGTTTAGTTTACGAAAATTGTGACGCAGCAGAGGTTTTGCTATGCAAGTGCCAGAAAGGGAAAATGTCACATACTAAAGAAATCTGTAAGGGAGAAACAAGAAACAAAACAGGGGAACTGAAGCCAGACAAATTCACACTTGGAAGAAAAACCACCTTTAAAAATTTGGGAGTAGAACTGGGGACAAACTCTCAAGGTAAATGATAGATTCACTTAACCACATGTTTTCAAATTAGGACTAGAGGACTTTCTGAAAAACAAATGCAAGTTAATAGATGCTCAAAACCAAGCAGTTGGCCTAATATAGAATAAATGCTTGACATTTTGTAGACTATAGTCACACACACAGCAGTTGATGCAAGAACTTAACTACTTCTTTATACTTAAACTCTTAAGAATCTGCTACCTCTCAAGAAACACTACTGAAAGGTGGTGCTATCAGACACCAGTAACTAATTTGCATGACTCCCACTGTTTCTTTTTAAGTGATGTGACCCCTGTAGTTATGCTTCACACTCTTGGTGTCATTCACAATTTCAGCACTTATCCACAAATTTTTATCCATGTTTGTTTGTTGGCAAGAAGTGATCACAAAGCAAAAAGAACAAGCAAAGAAAAAGAGTTGATTATAAAGAAAGAAAAAAACCCCAAAACCTGCTGAAAACACCATTTTTCCATGTGATGCTGGAAATCAAGGAGTTGTGAAGAACTTAGATGGAGACTACTTAAAATATATCCTTTACCTTATGCATTCAAATGATGACTGAGTTGTTAGAAACCTTCATATTTACCAGAAATGCAATTATTAGCTCAGAAGACAATCAAGATAGCATTAAACCCAAGTCAGGAAAGAGCAGCAAATAATATAAACTTCACTTTTACCCCTACTTGGGCCATAGATAAATACAAGTAGGTATAATACTTTCCCAGTGGTATTGTGTAATGCTTCTTACCTGAGGGGGTTTTATCATCTGAAATACACTGATGCCTCCAAAAGCTAATGGCAGATCTTTCTCTGTTCTGGAGCCGACATAATCTCTCAGCTAGCCCGCCCCTGCAGAGGACAAAGGAATGCTCAGCTTTGCCAGGAATCAATACTTGGTTTTGCCAAGTGACAAGCCACAGGACAGATGTAGATGTATAGATGTGTATGTATGCTTTGACCCTTAGAGACAGAATCATACAGTAAAATTACATTTTGTAGATTAGCTCTCCTAATTTTGATTTTTCTAATGGAGTTACTCCCAAAAATCATACACCTCAGGTCATAACACACAATAAAACATTTGCAGTATCTGGGTGTCCAAAATCTTCATGTTTTCAGTCCTGTCTCCAGTACACGAGGAGTGTAAAAAAAGGTTTCTAACTTTCCCTTGCACTTATGAACAGATCCTATTAGACACCAGAGACAGTTGCAAATTCAAAACAAACCAGTATAACCACTAGTTATAACAGGTTGGGTTTTCTTTTCCCTCACGGATTTGTTTTTCTGTTGGCAAGGAGTGATCACAAAAATATTCTTTTACCCATACTTGACCCTATGATTCATTTCACAAGCTGGGTCAAGTGTGCAGTTTCAGTGGTCTGAACACTCTCCAAGATGAAATTAATTTAGCATTCCCAAGGTGAGGAGCAGAGGAGTGGCATCTAGCACAAATACACTTAAGGTAACACTAAAGCAATTCTTACCCTTGGATTCAAAGCCAGAAGACATAATTTCTCACTTTTAAGAACAAGAAGATGTATGTGTTGGAAGCTGTCTTTGGGTTACTGTGGGAGTGTTTGAGCATTTTTCTTTGGCTTCAAAGAAGTTATTTGCATAAAGACCTACTTCATTCTTTTGTTGTAGTGTAAAGTTTCTCCACAAGTACTATTGAATCTATTAATAAAGATTTCTACTAAGGTGAAATGTGTGCTTGAGTTAAACTGGTTTAGGAATCAATAGAGATAGCATACAACCACCCTATGACTATTTGTGCACATGAAGAAAATTTTTTGGCTAAGTTAAAAAAGACAAATAGCTTGGTAAAACTCACATTGTAAATGTGAAACTGGGAAGACACACACCTGTGGAAACTGAGAAGGAGCTAAAAAGGCTAAGCAGAACTTCAGGTGAGTTGTAAAAAAATCTCTTTGGTTACTAGTTATTAAGCAATTTCATTGGCAGACAAGTCAACACGTTATATAAAAAGTAGTTAGCAGTGTCAGCTGAATTTTTAACAAACAACTATATCCTTTGCAAAATTATAATTATCACAAGAATTATCACATGCAATGGCTAAACATCTAAGTAGCAGATCACAGAACGAACTCTGAAACAAGAGCCCCATTTAAGCCAAAATGACCTATAGAAGTTTTGCAGTTTACATTGCTGCATCTCTATGGCCGGTGTCAGAAAGAGAGGAGAGAACTCAGAGGAAGAAGAAAACCCCCAAAGCCCCAAAATAAAGAACTCAGACTTAACAAGCTATGAACCCACACTTAACAAGCTACGAACCCTGCTATATTAAGGAGAAAAACAAACAAAAATGTTTAGAAAATATTGGCCTCCAGTGAAGTTCCAGGTAAGCTTAACAACCTTGTTTAATCCTGGCTTCAACGAGGGCTTTGAGACAGAGAGGCAACTAATACAGAAGTGCAATGGAAGCTTTGGTTCCAAGAGCAGCACAGTCAAGCACAAAACTTCATATGGGATAACCTACTCTGCTGCTAACACTGTGCTCATCCATATTTTCCTCCAAAACTTGAGCACTGAAGCGTTACCACACCACAACACTTGTGGGCAAGACAGTTCTACAAACTCCAACTAACTGTCCACCCAGTTTCTCTTCTTGCCAGGGAACCATTCTCAGATGCAGTTGTAATTCAGTTTGGCTGAGTGGTTTACGTGAGCCATGCTGGAATTGGTAGATGCCAGCTCACGTAGGCTTAAAAATGCAGCAATAAAAATGCATTTTCAGATTGCTTGTTTAAAAGTCTTGCATGCATGAGTCTGCAGCTGAACCCTGTGGTTGGACTGTAGCAATACACTATACAGTTAGTAGCTCAAAAACTTGTTTTGCTGAAACAAAACTGTTCAACAGGAGTGTTCTCCTACTTCATTCTCTCCACAGACACCAGTCAGAAAAATGTATTTTATTAGTTTAAACAATGCAAGAAAGCCTTAAAGTACCTGCAGAAGAGAGCAGCTGTTATTGGCTTACAGCCTAATCTCCCCCTTTTTTCTTGAACAGGGAAAATGTTGTGTACAGTCAATCAGCTCCTACTCTTCTTCAAGCCCACTACTGTTACACCTACAGCAGGAATGCCCTGTAGCGTGAAGGAAAGAACGCAAGTTTCTGGTTCCTTGCTCTGGCTACTGCACACAACAGCAAAACATCATTGCTGTTTCACGGCTGATATGACTAGCAGGAGGGTCTCACTGATGCTCACAGCTTCATTACTAATTTGCTAACCATGTCTGTATTAGGATACCAGTTATCACAAAGGTCCATATAAAGTAAAACTCTGATTTTCCTTAGTAGCCCTCTGTGCTAAGAAAGTACACTGATATTTATTAATCATAATCCTTCCATTCACATTCCAAATGAGGTTAAAAATAGTTTAAACAGAAAACATCATAAAGCAATTTGCATGTGCTTGGTTGCAGAACATAAAATGTAACTAAGAATGCATTTATGAGAGGTTCTCAGCTGGTCATTGGAAATGTTTTTGTGCTGTCTGTTTCATACCTCATGAAATCAGAAAACACAGTTCAAGGACATGCCATGCACAAAAGGAATTTGTATGGCCAGAGCAACAGTTGGTACTTTATGGTTTGTTTCTTTTAAAAAGGTAGAAACAAAGGAGTTTAAACACCACCGCAACCCAGGAGGATCAATCCCCTTTTTAGCTCAAACACATAAAACAAAGGAAAAGGTGCTTTCTGTTACACAAGCTGACAGATTGCTGACAACAGAATTTGAAAACTACTCATCCCTTCCAGCACAGTACAGGTGCCTACACTGTAAAACACTTGTGCATGTACTGTGAGATACTGAGAACTATACAGTCAGAGTCACTCCTGGCTGTGAATACAAGGTAAGCCAACATCCCGGGTGTGTGTGTATATAAAACTAGCAAATATATTTTTATTACTAATGTATTAATTCTGTAATCAAGGGAAGTGACAGACTGCATTGAAATAACAAAAACTAGTTTAGGATTATTGACCAGCACTTCAAACTTCCCCCCAAAATGTTTTAATATGAACAAATTGAACACATTTGGCAAATTGTTAATGCAGAGGCTGTTCGGTGAAGTCAAACTGCTCAGATACAATCTCCACTGCCCACAACCTTTTTATTTTTAATCACAAAACTTCCAGTACAACTATTTTGTTCCTTTAATTCCCTGAAGGCAGACAGATTTAAAAGCAGCAATTCATGTCCTGTTTCCATACTAAACCTGAGTTTGTTGAAATACTGTATTTAAAACAACACATTGCCTTTACTGTCCATGTCCAACAATATCCACATGAAAGACCGCTTTGAAGACTGCAAGAAAGCTCAGCATCCTGTAAAACAGCTCAGGTTCTGGTAGTTGCCCTTCCCACAAACTTTAACAGCAAGACTGAAGAGTTTTGTGACAGCTATCACCAAAAAGTAATACTGAGACTAATCTGTGACTTCCAGGCTGGTTCCTATCTCCCAACTCCAATGAGGCTAACAGAAAGCAACAACAAAAGAGCATTAGTGAGTCTGCTGTGTTTTGAAAAGTAATTTTCAATCTTTCTGAAATGTTGGAGATCTTTTTGTGTTTTTTTATTAAGGTTTTCATTTAGCAGGGCACTTACGAAAAATTACCCCCCTGTTCATCCAAGTTTACTCCTTTACAGACTTAATTTGAAGTCAAAACTTAAGCATCTCACTACTGAGTTTTTTCCTCATACACAGTATATGCAGGACTCCACATAATTCAAAACAAATATATATCCCCATCTCAAGACTGGGCAATTTTTCCCTTCTCTCATTTCAAAGCAAGGAGAGATCTCCTTTCCTATTTGCACATTACCTGGTGAAGTAACTGACACTCAGCTGTCTCCTTCCACTCCATGGGGCACTTACTAAAGAAATAAAAAAAGCCCTGCTGACTCATGTTCATCTTGCCAGTGGCCAGGACCCCCAGGTCCCTTTCTGCAGCCCTGCTTTCCAACATCTCATTCCCCAGTCTGTACACACAACCAGGACTGCCCTGTCCCAGGTGCAGAGTCCAGCACTTGCCCTTGTTAAACTTCACGCAGTTGGTGACAGCCCAGTCCTCTGATTTGTGGAAGGCTCTCTGCAGGGCCTGTCTGCTCTGGAGGGAGTCAGCAGCTCCACCCAATTTAGTATCTTTGGCAAACTTACTTATTATCACTTCAAGTCCTGCATCCAGGTGGATAATGAAGAGAGCTGGGCTGAGGATGGAGCCCTGTAGAACCCCATTAGTGACTGGATGCCAGCCTGATGTCACCCCATTCACTGCTGATGTAACCCTTTGTGCCTGACCTGTGAGCCAGTTGCTCACCCATCACTCACCATGGTTATCCAGCTGTGGATTTGATCTGGAAGGTAGTGTGAGAGACAGTATCGAAAGATTGGCTTTCAAAGTCCAAACAGATCACATCTACTGGCTTCCTAGATCAGCTCAGTGGGTTACCCCGTGGTAGAAGGAAATAGATTTGACAAGCAGGACTTTTCCCTCATGAAGCTCTGCTGGCTGTGACCAGTGACAAACATGGTGCTTTTTTTTCCCCCTATTAGCACCAAACATTTGGCCCAGTGAAACCATCCACACTTTCCAAAAGAGAAAATACATTTTAACCTTCTCTAAGTTGAAAATAATTTTACTGTGTATACTGCCAGTGATGACAAGTGGTACATCAGTACTGGCAGCCATGATATTCTTCATTTATACTTTCCTAATCCAACAAGAAATTCACTAGCAAAGAAAACTTAATCCAACAGTTAAAATTAGCATAAGAACATGACCATCTAAAGGGCTAGTCTGCTGCTGTTACACCCTCATGCCACTTGTGGATGCATGTAGAGAAAGAACAGTCCCAATTTTAGAGTAAAAGTCTGCTTCATTTGTGCCAGCTCCCTCTTCCCTTGGCAATTTCCTTTATTTTCAGGACCTCAGTTGGCCTCATATGACAACTGGGTTTCATTTTACTGCACATAGTACCAGGACATTCTGTAATTTTCTCCTCTTTTGATAACACAAGCTAATTTTAGCTGATCAGATTTGTAAGTAGTCTGCAAACAAGTAGATATAGGACAATTTAAAATAAAATATTGGGAAATCCTGTTTCTCTTGAGCTATAAGCAGCCACTCAAGTATTTAAAAAAACAAGCAAAAAGCTAAAGCTTATTCTTCACAACTAAAAGCTCTTGCAACATGACAGATTTAGATGCAGAGTTAACATTTTATAACTTAAGATATTTATTTCCTACAATGAACCTCAGACTTTTTTTTCCTGATGGAAATAAAATCTCAATGGAAAAAGCAAACAATTCAGAAAACCTTTAAGAAAGGTTTACTTGTAGACAAGAGAAGCCGAGTACATCCATTTTGAGTTTTCTTCTCTATAAATACTGAATTAACCCAGTTATATGTTTAATCTATGTAATAAACGTTGACACTTGCAATACTCTACATTTCTCTTTTCTTTCACAAAGAAACTTTGAAAGACTTGGAACTAATACAGTTCAGACATTTCACCCAGTAGCATTAAGATGAATTCCAAATGTAACAAGAAGAGCTTCTTGAAAAACTGTCATTTGCAATATATACCCTCTCCCCTCAGGTTATGCAAATCATTTGCACAATTTTCCCAAGAAGTGCTGATTCAAGCTGAGAAACTGAAGCTTTGGGATGGAAAAAAGGGGCAGGAACATGTAAACCCAACACCTCTTGACCTGATCACCAAGGCAATTCATTTCAGCACCAAGCACCACTAGTAGCACCTAATTGTCAACTCAGTGGCTCACAGGTGCAGTACAAGGACATGGATCTGGCAGCACACCTGGGAAAATTATGTACTCCCATGGCATCCATCAACAGGCTTGTTTAAATAGAGGAGGGCAACTACACAAGCATATAATACCAGTGTTTAAGGTGAGGATGTCCTGAGCAGTGGCATTGATGGCTGTGAATGAGAGATGATCTGCTTTGCCTTCAGCATGACAAACTGGCATCTCCTACAGCACAGCTCTTCAGAACCACCAACACCCCCGAAGGGCAAACCTCACCACACAGATTACCCGCCCTCCTAGGGACTGTGGTAGAAAGAATAATCTTTACTCAGAATATTTTTGAAAAGAAAAACTAACATTACATGGGATACAAGAAAACATATGAAAATTAGATATGGTGGGGGCAGTAGATATGGTGGGGCACATCTTTCTTGTCTTCAGACACCAATTGTCTTCTGAGACCACACTTAACCCCTAACAGAGGAGAATTACAACATACCCCTTCAAATGTGGCTCAGCAGAAGCAGCACTGTATATTGTGCATGTTGATTTGGGGATATAGATGGGCTTCTCATTTTATTTACACTCAAAGGCGTTGAACTTACAGTCAAATTACCTATGCTAGGATCACAAAAATTTATTTTAGTCATCCATAATTAGCTTACTTCTGAACATTTCTGTTGCTTTGGTTGCATCTCAATTTTTGCAGTGTATGACAATTGCATCTGTAATAGGCTGAAACAAACAATACTCTTTCCACCCATCCAGGCAACTATCCATTTCCATTTTAGCACCAGGAGGTTTCCAGGAGGAGAGGACAGTAGAACGGAACTTATCTGAATTTTTCCAGAGACTCTTCTGGCTCTTTTCTTTGTTCGGTTTGGTTTTGCTTGGGATTTGGGAGGTTAGGGGGGATATGTTAGGGGGTTTTCTTTGAAGTTGCACAGAGAAATGTACCCATTGATGTAACAGAGGCATAGCTGCAATCAGATAACACAAAAATAAATGTAGATTGCAGCATGACTGTAAGATTTCTACAGAAAACATAAGCTAAAATTTCTTGAAAACATTAACTCTACTTTTGAAGCTAGATTTACACATGTCCAATAGCAAAGAGATATGAAAATAGCAGTATTTTTCTATTTTTTTTAAAAGGGAAAACAAAATGGGAAGAGACCTGCTCTACCTACATCAGGACTCTTCCATGAAATAAGCATACACAGTACAGTGTATGGTTATTTGGATTTGGAGTTGAACCTATGGCACAGGAATTCATGCAGGAAGATGGTAGCTCTACCACTGCGCGCTACCTCTGCTCAGTCCATGCTTCCCTAGGCACTGGCCTAGGAGAAAGAGAAAGAGAGCCCAGCTAAGCAGAGACTTGTGGCTCTCTTCCACCTACTGGGCAGTTCCAAATGGTCCATCTGAGTGGGAAGGAAGCTCACGGGCCAGATCCAGCTTGCAGGATGATTCCCCTGCTCACTGCTTTTTCTGCTGTGGCCTTGATCTGCAGCAGAGGTAGGAAGGAAGGAGAAATGACAAGCCAGTGGCTGCTTTGTAGCTTTTAGCAAGTTAACCACAAAGAAGGGATTGTCACTTCATCAATCAAGAAGCTGACAAACCTTTCCCTGAACTGGCCTTCAATCCACAGCACTGAAAACCCATGCTTTCCTAGTGAGGATGCAAACTCTTACATCGACTGTTACCACACCAATGAAAATGTTCTCTGTCAGCAGTAAAAGGAAGGATGGGAGAGACACATGGAATTAATGCCCTGAACAGGAAGAGTGAAAAGATGACAATTACCTGGATGAGCAAAATAACGAGATAAACAACACTCATAACTAAGGAATTTCCTGCCTGCTTCCCTGTTCCCAAAGGAACCCAAAGTGGAACCACAGGATGGAAGGTAAAAAGCCCTGTAAGCTCTGCTCCTCTGGCCATTCCAGACAGATTACATTCTACATAATTGTGGATGGCTCGGTCTTGTTTTGTTTTTAAAGCAATCCATTCTCATATACACTTGTGTCAGAGTATCTTTGCTATGAAACATTTTTTGCATTAAGACTGTTGATAGTAAAGGTCACCAAATGAAGCTGGACCTCGGAAAAACACAAACCCACTAAGGGTAACAAACAGCTCCGGAACTGCTTAAAGCTGGAAGAGCGCCTGGGCAAAATACCGCTGTGTACACTTGTCCTGTTTTTATGACAGTCACACATACTTGCTTTTGGCCACTAAAAGGCATTTTTGGGGGTTACAGCTCTGGTCTGACCTAGTACAGCTGCGTACGCAGGTTTCTAAAGTAATACGAAATAAAGCTTGACTGCACAAGCAAAGCACTTCTAAGTACAGAGATGCTCCATAATTAGGACTTCCAAACCTGTTTCCTCAGACAGCATTTTGAAATAGCCAAGAATATTTCAGAGAAAAAAAAGTATGCCTAATAACTAAAGATTTACTTTTTAAGTGATTGTTTACTGTACTTTTTCAGCTGTAAAAGAAGTAAGAGAACCAGACTGTTAGAACAACAGCAGGGATGTATAGCAGCACCATTTGTAATTGTAGTCTCCACAGCTTGAGGCATATCTTCACAAATACTATTTAAGTTAACACAATTTTCATTAATTCAATATAGGAAGTCACAATTTCTGCAAAGAAATTAGCTAGAACATCCAGTTTCAACTGCTCAATCTCAGGGTACTTTCTTTCAGCAGTTACTTTCTAATGTATTTAACTTTACACACATTTAAATTTCACCTTGAGAACATGCCCTCCCATTCCTACATACCACTTTGTCCTACACTCTTCAAAACTATTGCTCATCCACTCCTTTCCTACAGTATTTTGGATAACTTTGCCCTGACAAATCTGGAGAGGACCAAAAAAAAAAAAAAAACAACCCCAAAAACTTGAGGTACAGCATTTTTGCAGACTTTCTGGAGAGGCACAAAGCAGTGAAACTATTAGAATCTGAATCAGAAGTACGTCCACTCACACATCTGTAAGGCATTATTAGAAGTGCAAAAACCAATCAATTTGTACACAGGAGTTCAAGATTGAGAGCTTTCACCACAGATTTAAAATCTTTAGTTCTTTCTTGCCTCTTTTGCTTGTTTACAGATAAATTACATTCTTTAACATTTTTCGTATTTGCATCTCTAAAATGTTTACCCTTGAAGCACATTCCAACACTTTGGTAAGTATTGTTTTACTTATAATTTAAGAAGAAGAACAACCCAAAAGATTTCCTTAAGGTGGACAGTTCATTTACCTCAGTAGCTTCCTCTTCTTGGCAGACTCGGCGGGAGCTCGGGGGGCCTTTCCCGCCTGCTTCCCAGGGGTGCGAAGCAGGGCCTGTGCCGACCGCAGCCACTCGCTGGCCGGTCGTGCTGTAACATCCCCCAGGTCCCCTCCTGCCCTCGGCTGTAATCCCTTCCTGGATCCTGGAGTAGTGGTCGCCAGGCTCGTCTCTCCTTCTCCCACGCTGTCATTATCAGATGAATACTCAGATATTTCTGTCGAAATTGCCTAAACAAATAAAGATATTTGACCAGAATGCTAATGAGATAGTACAGCTTTATGTAGGCAGTTTTATGTTCCCCAGTAATCCATAAATGGAATGCGAATTTATTAACGTAACTTGGACAACTTCACCGTAAATGCACAACAATCTTTTGTCACTTAACATCAACTCCTGAATACAAGGATCATCTCCTGAGGGACAACTGAGATGAGCAACATTTAGGTTTTTTAAATAAGTAGGTCTGGAGAATTAAGCTAATGCTTTTATCTAAAGCAAGTTTTGAGGAAAGCAGAGAGAGGTCAGTGAGTGACAGGGATCATGACCGGCAGCTGAAAGAAAGAAAGAGTTTTTATATTGGGATTCAAGCAAACAGGAAGGTCAGCTTCCATAGTCTGAATGGAGGGAAGAAACACATGCCTCTATTGAGAGCTTGTAGCTGGCAATAAGTATGTAACCTTTTGTTAAAATATAATTTTGACCACTAAAGCAGGCCTCCATCCATGTCCACCAGGCCTAGAGCTTCGCAGGAAGGTTTCAAAAGTTGAGCATAAGCTGTTGGGCTGTCTCCAGGTAGCTCCAAGGAGGATGGATCACTGGTCAGCAGTCAGGGCTGGGGGCCAGCAGGGCTGGAGTTCAGCCCCATAGAACGTCACTGGAGCTCTTCTCCCAGAAACTCACAGGACACACTGAACTCATCCCACTGAGGGAGGGATAAGAAGGCTGAAAAAACAACTCTGCAGAGACATGGAAGGCTGAGAAGAGGGCTGGGAGGGAAAATTCACCTGCTTTGGCTGAGCTTACTTTACTCTCCTCTAGGGCTCCTGCAAAAGCAGATTAAGGCTGCTGGGTTGGCTCCCTAAGGTGAGATCTGCACAGCTGTTACATGCATTATGTTCTCCTGATCCAGTGTTTCTTAAAGTACTGAGTATTAAGCAAAAATACTTGGAAAGTGGCATTTTACCAGTTCCAGTACAGAACAAAATGATCTAAACCACTGAAATAGGCAGAGGACTAAGAAACATGAGCTGGGCTCAGTCTTCAGGAGCTAGTTGAAAAAAAACACAGAACAACCAAACCAACACTGTCTGCAAGTTCTGGTGGGATGAGCAGTGACAGTCCTGTCACTGGGACCAGCAGCACTAGCCCAGCTCAAGTAAGCAGGCATAAAACTGTAGACAAGGCAAGTAACTCAGACTGATCCTTGAAAGAACCCAAACACAAAACATTAACTTTGCATTATCAATGGGAAACTGGAAAACCCCAAAGACTGACATTGCTCCAGATCATGCTGCCTCAATCACAGAATAAGTTCTGAAAAAAATTAACCCGTTCCTCTGGTCAAATGCAGTAAGTAGTGCTCCACACAGGTTGTTCAACAACTGACTCAGATAAAGACTTGAAAGAGGAGCGGGAGGGAAATCACAGCATTTGCTAAAGCTGTTCTATGTTACTAATTAGTGCAATCATCTGAAAACAGAGTTTCTTGACTGTGCACAAAAATAAGTTCAGCTCTTGCCAGTTCTCTAATACATTTTTCACGTAAATGCCGAGACACTGTGCTCATGTTCCGAGAGCTTACCTAAGTATTCTGGAAACTGGAAAGACCTTTTAAAGTTATCCAGAGAAGTAGAATAGCTAAAAGTATGTAATTAATATCAGTCTGCTTTAAACACAACACAGTCAACATCTGTCCCTTGGCAACAATATTTCTCTGAAAACAAACTCCTTCCATATTGGAAATGAGCCATAAATGAAAGATTTCAAAGACTCTGAAAGCAGTAAGCAAGGACTTCATTCTTAAAACACCATTCCAATGCACTCTCTTGCTTTAGGAATGCTTTAACTTTGCTCAAATAGCTATGATACCCACTGCACCTAAAAAAAGTATGCAAATCTGAAATTCTCTGGGCAAGTGAAATGCTAATGAGAAAAGCCCTCAGGAAGAGCTTCAAGTCAAGCATATTTTAATCCCACTGACTGCTGTAAGAGTTAAGAAGCTTTCCTAACTAAAGATTGTCTAATAAATCGTTTCTGCTAATATTTATTACCGTATACTTGTTTAGACTGGACTTCCCCAAGGAAACTGTACTTTGGGGTTTTTGTTTTGTTTGCTTGTTAGTGGTTTTTTGTTGTTGCTGGTTTTTTAATTGGTCAGTCGGAAATTTTTCTTAAAAGAGGAAACTCTAGAAATGGAGAAGAAAAACAAAGAACAAAAACTTAGCCTTCCAATTCTATACATTATTTAACTGTAGCCATCATCAGAATTCTAGTCAAAAGAGAAAAACATTTTCAAAACACAGAACAAACATGATTTTTCAAGTATCCAGTAACTGAGCTGGAAAGTCTACCAACAATATGGTGGGGAAAAGCTGGGAAAAAAATAATTTATTTGATTCACTATAAAACAGTCATTGATAAATAGTTTAAAATTTATCTCTTTTTTATCAATATCTTAAACATCACGAAAAAGGATTTCCAAGAGTTCTGTTGTTATTTTGTTGGGTTTTTTAAAAAAAATAATATCCCCAGCAATATCATTAGAGTTTCAGAAGAGCACCACTGCTAAGCACAAAAAATTGTCAAATTAAAAGGAGTTGATTTTTCCACATGGCTTATCATTTTGAAATATAATAGTTTTGGTTACAGTGGCTGAAAGTACAATGCTTCCCACTATATGCAGGCTCAGTTTCCCCACCTCAATTCCTTCCTCTGACCCCTGATCGCAGTGTAATCATCCCCAGTCCCGGGGATTTTCATGACTGTCTCCCACATATCCCAATCCCTCCAAATACTTTGTAGTAGACTGTTCACTAAGGTATACCTACACTTGCTATGATGGCCTTTCGACAACACCCTCTTTTAGATCATGCTAGCTACTTGTCCATATTCAGGAGCTGACTGAAAAAAAATTCAGGGGTTGACCTCAATCTCTATCACTAAAACAACAAACATATTTCATTTTGTCCGATTTTAAGATAAATCTATTTTCTCTGGGACTGGTGTCAGCTGAAAAGCTCTAAATGCTCCCCTTTTATGGCTCTTCCTTTAAGGAAAAATGACAAGTATAAATGCACAGACTACTGCCATTTTTTCTCTCAAGATCTGACTACACAAAAGCAGAGAAGTCATTGAGTACTGTATCAGAGCATCCAGGACCCTATATTTTAAAGTTAGGCATTTTTTAATCAAAATGCATCAAAAAAGAAAGAGTTCTCAAGATTAGTTAATTTGTGATGCATTTTTGAAAGCACTCACAGGTATTAGTTAACACAGAGGATGGTACAAAAATAGAAACCAAAATGAGAAATAGCAAATACCCTCCCAACTAAGCAGCTAAGATTGCCAAAGAATGTATGTTTACCTGTGTCAGCTTGCAATCACTAAGAACAAAAAAAAAAAAAAAAAATCAAAAAAACCCCCACAGAAATTGTAAAATCCTAGCCCAAATTGTTCAAAGACAACACTCCTGACTTCAGTGGAATGAAGACGGCATTCCATAAGCACATAGATTTTGCACAGAAGATACCATGCTGTTACTTATGTGACCAAGTGCTCCCTCCCTCATCCTCAAGAGACTTGCTTCAGCTACGTCTTGCTTCACCTTGAACACCTTGTGAGTTCTCTGGCGGTACCTTGGCAATCTGCAGTGTTTCCTTCTAAAAGGTCTGAAAAAACAACCTTTTCACTTCAATAGTGATGGAAGCAAGCAATATCTGTATTTGATCAGTTTAATAAGCACTTGATATTTCTTATCAATAAAATAGCAGTAAGTTAATACAAGAAGGGTTACATTTCCTTTTGAAGTTTCCAGCTCCAGCATAGAAAGCAGAACCTTACAAAGGTTTTTGTGCAAAAAGAAAGCTAACAGATCAACCCTATCGAAATAAATAATAAATCTGTACTTTAAAGAAATGGCTCTCGGACAGTGATTGCTAATTAGAGGCAAGGTGATGAGCAGTTGTGCAGGTTTCTCATCCCCCTCATCTCTCCTCCCAAGATACATCACTCAGTGATTTCTGCAGAAAAACATCCATATCCATGCCTTACCTCTGTATTCATTACACTTTAATTTGTTCTGTCATCATACATTCAGATAATATTGTAAATCTTCCCCAGAAGATATGAAGATACTTTGCAGATAAGATGCTCAATAAAAGTTCAAAGATATTATGAGCAAGTTTATCAGCTGAAACTAAGATACTTTACCATGCTGCAGTATGTCTTAGAGACAAAGAATGGGTATCAAATTCTATATAGACATTGATACAACTTTTTGCAGATGGAGGTCACTTGGTCTGTCATTTCCCTCCCTAAATAAAATAAATTTCTTCCCCCCTATTATCCTACTACAGCCTAGCTCAAATGGCAGAACTAACAGGGTTTCTCAGAGCACCCTTAGGGAACCAGGCTTTCTCAAGGTAACAGAGCCAAGTTATGTCAGAAACACAAATAGTTATTTCAGAGTTTCAGACTCTGATCACTGTACATGCAGAGAAAAATTAATCTTATGGCATCTCCTTTCCTACTTGTTCATTCACGTATCTTTGCCTCTGGTTCCAGAAGCATTTTCTGTTACCCTCTGCCTGTTCTTTCATAGACTATCTTTTTCCCTTTTGTGATTCCCTTGTTTTTTTCAGAATTAATCTGCATTTCCCCTACCTGCCCTCTCATGACAGCTCTCAGGATGGGTGGAAGCTGACCAGTATTAACAAACACACACAGTGAACTCAGGTGACTATCCTACTACCTCTTCTTTTATCCAGTCTTCCCTGCATTTGCACTGCAGGTACTTTGCTGTTGTGCATGCAAAGGGATTCAAATGCAGCCAACTTCTACCCCAGTTATACCCTACATTACAGGTTGCAAGGAGATTTTGTATCTTGCATGGTACTCTCCAAAAAACAGAGTGAGCAGAAAAGCCACTGGATTTAGCACAATGAATATTCACAAGCATAAACCATCAGCACAGTATGTCAAAGGCCCGGGCCATGCTAATGAATGCTCGAAGCTAACTCCACCAGAAGCTGGCTTGCAGGATTACAGGGAGGAGGGTAAAGGTAAAAGAAAAGAAGTTTTCCCTTAATTAATCAACACAAAATTAATTCAAGCATTGTGCAGGATATTATTCAGCTCTACAAACATAATTAAAGATACAAAGGATTTAAAACTTGCAGTTTTCTTCAAAGCTCTTTGTTTTCTGAAGCTTTAACTGAAGCACTGAAGTCTATGCCAAATGTACTTTCCTAGTAGCTTCAGAAATAATTTGGTTCTTGGTAAGCTAGCTACTTTTACTCTAGAGAGATAAAATTCAACTATTCCTTCATACAAGAAACTTTATGTTGAAGTGCAGAGTTAGGCGTGTGCCGCTCTGTGGGTGACACCAAGCTTTCTTCTCATGGAATAACCGCAGGAACAGCACGCAAAAATACAAGATTAGGTAGCAGTGCGTGGGCAGAGATAATTGTATGACAAAAAAGAACAACAATGAAAGACATAAATCACTAATAAGGTATTTTTGGACTTGCAAGCCCAAACTGACACAGCAGATTAACTGAAATTTTGTATCTGGAACAATCACCCAGTGTTATTACAGAGACAGCACATATTTAAAATGGATCTCAGATAATGCCTGGTTGTTTAGCCAAGTACAGCATTCCTCCCCAGCACACGCACTCAGACCATCTGATCTGTCCTAAATATTTATCAGCGGTGATGGTTTAGTGCACTAGGAAATGACATGTCCTGCTCCACACACACTAGCACTTTGTGGCTGCCATTACAGGAAACAGAGCCATGTGCTCTTCAAGCACTGTGACAGTCACCTTGAGCACTTCTCTGGGATTCTGCAAGAGTAAGCACCACCGAGCTTCTTTCTCCCTGCTTGGCCACCACTAAACTTCAGCGACATCTCGCTTCACACAGACATGGGAATGAATTTTTGCTGTCTCCCAGCTGCCACCACCCCAGGGCTGGAATGCAGTAGTTATTAGCACACAAAATCATTTATGCCAAGTAGCAAAGAAGAATGCAGCATCTACTTGAATATGGAGGAAAAGTGTAGGCAGCAACACTAATTATTCAAAGCAGAATTTGGTCACAGCCTGCACCCTCATCTCCTCTTAATGGTGTTTTGAGACCTTTAAACAAGTGGTTAGGACTTCTCTTCTATGACTAATCAAAAAGGATTCATTGCATCCAGAAGCCTGGAGCTTCCTATCATAAAGGAAATTGATTCATGATTATCTCTGGAGGAAGCAGGCCAACTACCAAACCTTACACACCACTGCTTAGATTGCTGGGCTTCCCTTTGAAAAACTCCTGGGGAAGTCTTACCCATGTTTGATACCATTTATTCTGCAAGCCCTGTCAAAAATACAGCTGCATTAGCTACTGTCTTAAAAGGTAACCCCAAAAGTAGGAGTCAATCCAAAGGAAAAATACCAGTAGCTGTTATCACAAGAAATGCAAATAGGACAGTTTCAGAGATGCTTTCATACACTGAATGAGTTGAAAGGGCTTTCATGGAACTTCGCAGAAATTAATGGAATGGTATGGATGCTGTCAGATCCAAGAGCCAGTTATCTGATGCTGGGCTTCCTGTACCATTTCTGAAACCAAGAAAAGTTGTGGAGGGACAGGAAAGCTCCCTCTTACAATTCACAGAGTGAGGAAGTTGAAGCACCGTACACAAGCCCACAAAATGGTGGTTTATATCACACATGAAATAATAATTAATAAAATAAATAACTTGTATCATCATTTATCAGCTCCCTGATCTTGTTTAGATCATAGTGCCTTGAAGTGGAAAATGAGGTGACTATTAGGATTACACGCAGTATGTTTGGCTGTGCGTTCTTTATTGTCAGGGAAGAGGTGCATGTTTTTGTTTGGTTTGAGCTCTCTCACACACAATCCTGTACACATACACCACTGCCAGAGAGTATCCTGCACGCAGCACTAATCACTGAGGAAAACAAGAACAGAAGAAATAACATTAAAATAAGATTTTGCAGACTTATTAACTCTGCAACTTTTGCAGAGTTATTAAAATTACAACAAACCAGATTTTTTATAGACCTAATGCAAAGATGGTATTTACTGACTCTTTTTTTTAAGCCAGGTAAAGAATGCACAAGTGGTAAGAAAGATGAAATCAAAGCCGTAACTTCTAATCCTGAGCAGAAACCTCAGCTTTCACAAGGCAAACAGGTTAAGCAGGCTATACCTCTGGAGATACATCCACAAGCTGTTCCAGCCTGCCTCTCCCAGAACAGGTTGTTCTGAGGCATGGATCAGCCGACCGAAACAGGTGAGGCCCTCGTCTCAGCCCAAGTGCCTTTTTATACAAAATCGGTGTGGAAAGCAAGAAGCACTGTTTATTTCCAAGCATACTCTGTAGATGTAGAATTAAATAGTGATCCCCAAGATAAGACTGAACACAAAACTGTTGTCTGCTGTGCACAAGGACAGGAAAGAACAGTAGGGACAGTGAGCTCCTACAGTGAAAAATGGGCATGAAACAGGATTATTCAACATCAGTTAAGGGACACTGATTTGTATGGAGTATAAGGAAAACCCTGCTGCAATCTTGGCATCTGTAGCATTTGCACTGCAAACGCATCTCTTAAGAGCATTGTTTTAGTAGTTTAGTTGACTTCTTTAGCATTAAGAATTCAATCCATCGCTTCCTAATATTATCTCATTACCCCTGATCTCACCATCAGTCTGTAATCAGAGTAATAGCCAACTTCTAACAGACCAAATAATGCTGAAAAATGTTAACATGGACAACATACAAGTGCTTTTCCTGCTTTGTCTAATGTTTTTTTCCATCATACAAGAACATCTTCATTTTCTCTCAGGGAAAATGACTGGCTGTTAAAGACAATTTGGACAATTTATGCATACTGTTAGCCAACATTACATTCAAGTGAATTACTGTAACCCTTGCTCTCCATTCCCTTCTTAAAAAAAAAAGAGGGGAAGGGGGAGACGCCACTTCACGTGTTGCATCTTGCAAACTATTCAGGGACAGAACCAGGTCTCCTCTCATGCAACTGCATATTATCCCACGCAGTTGAGCTCTCATCTTGATAAGGATCCTCCAGATGATAGAGACCCAGGTTTTCAAATATAAATACCTGACTCTGATAGGGCATGCAGATAATTACATCATTTCGCACAGAAGCCTCAACATTATACACTGAAGTTTGGGCACACAAGAAAATTGCAGTCAGCTTATAATACCACTTAAACAGGGTTTCGTTCTTGACACAGAAATAGTTACTTTCATGTTTCCAAGGAACAGATGTTATCACATGGTTTGATAACCTACTTTCACATTCTTTGTTTATAGTTATTCACTCAGTTTCATTTATTAAAGTTAGTGGATCCGGGCCATGAAACCTCAGTTTTATTGTCTCTGGTTTAGGTGATGCTATGGTAATAATCCTGGTTAAAGCTTGGATGTAACAAGAGAACTCAACTGAAAGGCACAATTAAAAGCCAGATTATAATTTATGAACTAAATCCTAAAGCACCTAGACTAAACACCTGCAGGATTCAGTAGGGACTGTTAAAGGAGGAAATAGATTTCCATCTTCAAGCAACTGTTTTGTTTTACTCCAAGCCTTCAGAGAGAACAAATACTTGAAATGGGAGGTAATATCTTTTACTAGACAAACAGATATAACCGTGGAAAACAGTCAAGCAGGTAGCACTAAGCCCTTCTACAGGTCTCAAAAGTTTGGGGTTTTTTCCTCCAAATAGATCATTTGATCTAAGTAAACTAAATCTTTCCTTATAAAATTGCTTCTCTCTTATCTTTAGCCAATAGAGTTATGAACTGTATAACCATCTTGCAAGCTTTTTAAAAAGTTGTTTCTGAAAAAGAAAATGCTTCTCACAGTAATGTCACTGTATAGATGATCAGGGAACAGTCAAAGACTTTCAAATCTTTCATATTATGTATTCTCTTTTTAAAAGTAGATGATAACTGCAAGCATGTTATTTTTGAGATTAAAGGAAGTAATTCCAGAATAATCAGCTAAAAGAGAGATTGCACACAGATATTCAGTGAAGCACAAATTATTCACACCGATTTCTCATCTTTGGTGGGTCTGCAGTTTCCTGTGAAAACCCTTAGAAAAGCACTTATCATAAAAGGAAAGAAAAAAGAAAATGAGAGAGAATGGAAACACAAGTGGCACAGTGTGGTAAAATACACAAAGGCAACACAGGCATCATTTCTGCAATAATGCTCAGCACTTAGTGGAAAAAGTTTTGTTAACAATATCCACCGGGACACACAGAAACATTTTGAAATTGAGATTCTGCACTTCCAGCTGCAGCAGTGCCAGCGTTCACGGCTACAGCACCGCCAGCTTAAGGAGACACCAGGCTGCCGGGCAGTGCAGCACATTACATCCATTTTCTTCTACTCCCACTCACTCCACATTCTTCTCACTTGACTGTGCTTCCCTTTGCCCCATTTATTGCTTCACAGCTTCTGCGAAACTGCCCCCAAAGCCTAAAATAGTCCCTTCATTTCTTCCCTCCTCTTCATTTCCAGCTTCTTCCAACTCTTTCCCTCCTCTCCAGGAGTCCTTTCACAGCCTACCTTTTCTAGATCATTTTGTGGTTTTGCACTATTAAAACTATTTTAAACAGCAAACATTTCAGGGCAGGAAATGTCTTACCACGTCTGAAATACTGTGTCAGTGATGACAGCATGTGCATGCACACAAAAGCACCACCTTCACCTAAACTGATTTCTAACATTAATGAGAGCACCTCTATGCAGACTAAAGAAACAGAAGACCCATTTAATTGCTTTTTCCAAGTAAGCCAAAGAACACCAAACAATGGAACTACTTTGAAAAATACATTAAATGTACTCAGCTGAAGTTAGTTCTGTTTGGATAAAGAACAATGAAAATGAAGCCCAACGCAAAGTTTACAGATTTTCTTTTGGATCACGTGCCTAAACTTTGGTGGAACAGAAGGAAAAAAAAGTAACCATCAATTGGATAAGGCATTGTAATTGAAAACTGTAATGTTGCTGCAAATACATACTTCATAGAAAGATTGAAAAGTGCTAACTGCTGCAATACTGTCTTAAGTTTGACACATTTAGCTGTGCTGATTGTTCACAGTACATGGAAGTACAGACTTTAAAACTCCTTTGAGATCTAGATTAGAATAAAAACGTGTGTGCTGTAACATAGGTGTGGTACATCACATTCAGCGACATGACTGCCATAATATGGGTATAACATACATTGCAGGACCCATGGGGACAATCACAGATATTTTAAAAGTGTGTTAGAAAATAAGCACACACATAAACTGATCAGGAACATACACTTGAAATGTCCCATTAGTCAAATACAATCCTTACACAATGAAACTCAATGGACTGTAGTTCTCTAAGAACAGGCTAGTGGCTGACCTGGAGAACTTGTAAAGAAAGGAGCCCTGAAATACAGACATCCAGAATTTGTATAAAGGAATTCCTTATAGGGATTATAAAGCTTGCATAAAGTAGTATTATTGAGAAGAATTAAGGTAATTCTTCTCAATTACAGACAAAGAGAAAAAGGGAGCCTCAGTGCATGTCTGCATACTTTAACATACTTGAAAAAGCAATAGCTGACTGGTTTCCACAGCAGTCACCAATAGCTTTTGGCTTCATGCCTCCTCTACTATCTCAAACCAGACTGAGAGATTGTGATGGTTCAATTTCTCTTCCACTCTTAAAGCAGTGCTTCAGAAGGGGAGGGGAAAAAATAATGGAAAACTGTCATTTTCTTTTTTATTCTGTTAGCACATGTCAATGTATATTTACAGGTAGAAAACGCAAAATGAGTGTGTGGGATATGTGTGTCCCCTTTATTTATAATATAAGAGAAGCTCAAAGCTGACAAGATAATGCTAAAATCATAGAAGTTAATTCAAAATCTCAGAAGAACATTTAGAAATGTGTCCTTCAAAATATTGTTAAACATTCTCTCCTTATTTTCCTCTTCCCAAAGTAAAAATGCTTATGTGATATTTGTGCTTCAGACTGAACTCTGCAGCTAGAAGGATTTTTTTAAAAAGTGTTGCAAATCCTTTTTCTCTTGAACTTGGAAGTGACCTATTAGCATTCTGATCAAAAACTTGCATGTGTGAAGCATAAAGCAACTAAAAATACCCTGCAAGTTGCAATTTCATGAAATGTTTCGGGCCACAAACCCAAGCCCAAAGTTTGTATTGAAAGTAAAAAAAAGAAAAAAATACTTTTCATTGAACAGCAGTTAACTCTCAAATACCAGCAAGCTCTGGGAGCTGTGCTCAGCACTGAAAATTTGGGACGGGGGAAGCGAAAAAAGTTAAATTGAGAAAGGAGAGGGACAGTGACAGCAGCTTTGAAGAAGTGCTCAGGCAGTTCTGGGCACTGTTTTTAGAAATTGTGTGACAGGCGGCTTTATTGCCTAAATGCAGAAGTACAAATTTTGGCACCCACTGTATCAATTTTGTGCTTGTCTTAATGGCAACAATTTCAATCGGAAGTTCTTTTCTTAGTCTAGAGAGCAATGCACCATGCACTCGTATTGCTTCAGTAGCAACAAGTGGTCATCAGGGTCTACGGTACCTAAACACCACATCATGTTATATCTCCCACTCCCATCACCAAAGAGATAACTTGTGCATATAGTAAACTAAATTGCTGCCTGGATGATCTGCATTCCCCAGCTCGCAACAACAGTAATTTCATTTTGGTCAGAAAAATGGGCGAGACATCACAGCAGACATGGTTTGAAGAATAATAACAATAATAGTAATAGTAAAAAAAGAATCTGTCTTTGAAATCTCAAAAATTTCAAATGTGTCTAGGGTCATTCTTCAGGGTACAAAATACAACAGACCTGCAGTGGTGCAAGATCTTGCTTTCTACTTGCCAAGTTTATCTATATTAATGTTTTAATGATTTAGACTATGACTCATACAGTATTTTCCCTTCAGTGCTAGGACAGTAACTACATGGATCTGTCAATGTATTATAACTCTTCTCAAATATGGAGAGCCAAAGTTAAAGCAATTTTTGAGACATCAGAGGAATGGTAGGTTATCACATTGTGTTCTACAGTTATCAATTCATTAAAAGCAAACAACACACTAATTATGTTTTTAAAATAAAGCAAAAAATTTAGTTAAGAAAATTCAGAATAAGAACAAACACAACCGTGTTTGGTGCAAGATGATTTAGTACAGGGATAAAGGGGAATATATTTTCAGGATTCAGAGAAGCATTTGAATATTTTTGGAGAAAAGATTCCTTCTCAGCTTTACACACCTATGTCAAAATAATGTGAAAATACAAGTGCATCAATTAAACCCTAGATATTCAAAATGCTGACTTAAAGTTTTCCACTGGAGCTACTACAATTCAGACCATTAATGTAACTTTAACACATACCAAGACTTCAGGACAAAAATCCTTTTGACATGTTTATTGACATCTGCTACAGACAAATTTACACTTGGAAATCTAAGACATGTTAAATGCATTTTCCTTCCAAACTGCCAAAAGCCAACTGATTCTGTTATGGACTAATCACTTAGAAGAGAGGAATAACTGAGTTTCCAGATCAAAAGTTGACCGTTTGTGTCAATTTCCAAGAGTAGCATCAAACAAGAGATTTTATTTTTTTCTCTTCATTTTACTATGAACAAAAGTCCTGCAAAATTGCATCACTACAGCCAAGTACAAGCAGTATTTATTCCTGGAATGCACTTACTGAAAGAACAGAAAGCCTACCCTATGTAAAATAGCAAAACTGTACAACTACATTTGGACTACCTAATGAGACAATCACTTCTTAAGGAAAAAGCACTTAGGAAATTGAAAATTGAATTTAACAAGTCACCCACACTCTCCAACACCACAGTGAAAAAAACACATGTATATGCACACACCTCACTACATCCTACACACAAACATTTACATTTGTTTGTTTATATTTAAATAAGCCTGTCATTTTCTGTTTAGGAAATGTCACATACTTTTCTCCCCAGTTTTAGGATTCTCTTTGTGTACTTCTAAGGTTAACTTGTTAGCTTATTCTGCCTAAACTATAAGTAGTCTGGCTATTAAAGAGGTTCCTTAATTCACTCTGCCTTTTGCAGAATAGAAACTTCAGTTATCTTCACTAACTTCATCTATGTAAGGTTGTAGTAATTCAAGATAAATTTTACTAAACAGAAAAGGAAATATGACCATATGTCGAAAGCAGATGCATGCACCTACATACCCACTCCTCCTTGCCCCAAAACTGAACTGCACATCACTTCACAACCTACTACACATGGGTACATACTCTAGAAATTAGTTCCAAATATATAAAAAGATTTGCAGGACTTTCATGACAGCTGTCTTTACATCTGAAGGATTACAAAAGCATATTGCACAAAAAAATAAGGAGCAAAAGCAGTAATGCTTTCTTATACTCAAAATCTCAAAACTTACGGTCAATATCACAGTTGGTTCTGTGGTTTCAAGTAATACTACACTGATAAACCAGAACTTGGACAGCATTAAAGTAATGCCTTATTCATGTCCTGAACAGCAAGTATAATGGTCCAGGAAAAACAGAGATCAGAAAAGCCCCTCTATTTCATTTGACAACCATTTAAAAAGCACAGTATAGGGAGAGGATCCAGAAAGCACATAAATCAGGTTTGCTATAATAGCAACACCACTGGGTTTTATGCTCATGGGTTTTCTAGCTCTTATAGTACCACCACATATCATAGCCAAGACTAAAAACCAGGTGCACAAATGTGGCCTCTCTATGGATACAACCCTGGCACAAAGAAGCACAGAGGATGTCTAAAGCAGTTTGACAGAAAACATATAAAACCACATTGGTGGAAGCAGAGGAAATAATTTTCTGTAGATGGCAACCACCATCATAAGACTTTGCTTGTGACTGATGAAGTAAAATTAAACCAGAAGACTTCCAGGGAGAGAGTACAACCCAGAATTACAAAAAAAAAAAAAAAAAAAAAAAAAGGCTCTTGGGAGAAATCTGGGGAATTCCCTGTTTCAGATATAGAAGAGGAAACAATAGCTGCAATAGAAAGCCAAGGATCTACTTTAAAAAGCAGATGATGTTTATGAAGTAGTGCCTGAACTGGTGAATCTTCACAATAAAATGTCATCATCTAGTGGTGTGGTGTAAGTGCAGGACTGAGTCAGAAAGCCTGATGTTTAAGACTTAATCTAGCATCTCCTGTGGTTTGGGGACGTGTTGTTTAAGACAAATTTTTCACAAGTGATTCTTAACTGTATCTGGCAACTTTGTTCTGAAATATATTTTGCACAAGTGCTAGGCACCAACTCCCATGCAAAAACACTGAGCACTGTTAGCATCCAGGGGTGGGGGAATCAGAACTGCAAAGCATCTGTATTTAAATTCAGTGTAAGCACATGTTCAAGTTCAAAGGACTCTTAAGAGTCCTCACTTAATTGGTTAACTCTTCAAAACAGCAGACTGGTAATCACTTAGATAACTTCAGGGAGATGACAATTAAAAAAAACCACTAAAAATGTTCTATGTATGCAAATACATAAGGTTATCTTCAGCTATAAAAGCTAAGACTCAGGCTCCAAGAGGAGTTTTGATGGCATTTAGACATCAAAGTCCAAGAAGTCAGTCCTTTTGGACATAACCAGATGCATTGCAACTCTGCAGACTCATGGTTTATGACACATTTAAGCCTGTGAGTACAAAGCTGGTACTTCTGTACCTAAGCCAGTTTAGGGGCTTGATTCAGTAGGTGTGAGTTTATGCTCTGCAGGGATTTCCACTCACAGCATACTGTACATGCATTGCTTGCACTGGAAAGCACATCCCCAACAGTAAACACAGCTCTTCTGTAACACTCCAGGCATTTCAGCCTAAGCAGTGGAGAAGCCCAAATTCTAGCTAGACAATCTCTATATTAAGAGAATTTAAATCCCTTCCTCTCAGTAAAGCTCTCAACCCACCAAACAAAGCAATGAGGAGATAATTTCTACCTCTGCCTCGAAGGCTGTGTCACTGCAGAGAAAACCCCCCCAAGATTCAAAGGGTCTTGAAGAGCTTCAGTCCCTGCTCCACATCAAACAGGCATTAGATAAAGTGCAGGAACACCAGGGAGCTTAAGTGTTCCTTGGTCAGAAAGACAGTAGCTGGGAATCCTGGTATTTAGCACTTAAGCTCATCTGTTTATTGTATATAGAACACAGGCATCTAAATCTAAGTTTAATGGCTGTTTTGCAGGCCAGGACTTAGATTCCTGTAGCTCTGGCATGATGATGGGCTGCACCGCAGAAATCAGCCCATTTCTGCATCTGCCTCCAAATACGCTGCAGCATTTTTTGTAAATCCACACAACTCCCAAACCTCCCAAAGCCAATGCTGATCACAGCAAAAATGTGACAATTCAGTCCCCTTGAGCTGCCTAACCAGGTTTCAATTACCACAGTTTGGAATTTTACAATGACACTGCATGATCAAGCACAATTTAATTGGATTTTCATTTGTTAGTTAGATGAACTCCTATCCACTTCCGTACTTCCTCAATTTAGACAGTGCAGAAATTCAAGCTGTGAAGACAACACTGGATTTTGCAATGCCTTCAGGACTTCAAAAATATATTTCAAATACATCAAAGTGGTCAGATAAGTTAGTACTCAATAGGAAGTTGTTTCTCGAAAGGAAATTGCAAATTTCAGTCAAAGAGGAAGATGGAGAGTTAGAATTAACTAACTGTTCCAAAAACTTCGGAAAGCAGGAAGGGCTTGTGAAGGTTGCATGAAGAAATTGCACGCAACCACATAAACAAGCTCAGTTTAGGACTATGTAAGTATCTTAAGAATATGTCTCAAATTAAAAAAACAAAAGAACAAAAAACACCCAGAACTTTCTAGCATTCAACTATCTAGTTGTCACTGAAGATCAGGGATTATTTCATAAACAGCCAGCAACAAAGCAACTGGTATTCTTACTTGGCCAGTTAATCCTTTCAGTTTAACATATGCTTATACTCAGCGTCCACATTGTGGGCATCTGGCCACAGGCACAGACGGGGCAATGGGCTGGATGGGTTTTTAATCTGTCCTACATAGCCATTCTTACATCTTTCCTCTGCAGCCTGCAATGCTCCTCTACAGCTAGGGAGAGAGGCATCCTTGTAGGGTCGTTTAATAAAAGAGATTATACTGGCACTGAGCAAAACCTATGTTCTCTACCTGCCCAGCAAAAGATACTTTGCCTTTTTTGCCCCAAAACACCCACTTCAAGCTGTAACTCTACATACATACAGTATTGGCAAAACCTTTCCATTTACCTTGTTACTGTATCTGAACCTAACTGGGAATGTGCCCAGTTCACAGACAGTTTTGCTGTAATACCATGATAGTATGGGCTTGGCACAATTACATCATACACATTATCTTGGCAGCCAGGCAGCAGCAGCTCCACCAACTGAGCTCAAGGCCAAGCCATCAACAGTTGTGCTGAATGAGTTGTCTGCACATTTTTACAAAGGCTCTTCCATTTCCTATGTTTGCTTTAATTTGTTGCCCTTATCTTAGTGTTGTACCAACATCCCTATGCAATATTCGTGTATAGCCAGTAAGCTGTGAGAGAACATGCAGTAACAGGCAACAAACTCTAGCCTTGTCATGATCTCTTTTGCAAACATGATGCTCAGAACTTTTCACTCACGGTGAAGTAAAATAGACTGTGCATAATTAAGACTGAGAACTCTGCCAGGTGCATGTGTGTGTCTTGCAGCCACAGGTCTGCTCACTTCTGAACTCTGGGCCTTTCCATGTGAGATCAGTTGCTACAGCACAACCCTAAGCTCTTTTTAACCTTCTTAAATAGTATTCTCAGCCATTCTCAAGCCTTCTCCCAACAATGTTTAACATTTTAGACTGAAACTAGCTTATGTTAGTTTCAGAGATGACAACAAAAATAAACCATGTATGCCACCTTGTACAATCCATGCATCTGGCTGCATTTGACAGAACTGCCTTTCTGGTGGTGTCCCCTCATTATATGGCATCTGCCCCTCCCTCTCCTCTTCTATCCTTTCTCTTTACGTGAAAAAACCCCAAAAATCAACCAACCAACCAACCCTGTATCAGGCAAAACATGAAACACAACAGAAGCACATATTGCAAGCAACGGTATTTCAACTAGAGCAAAAGATTTCTTTTAAAAAGAGCTGCTCGTATAATTAAGGTCTGCAAGAAATAGCACTCATTAGGCTTTAATAAAGTCAGAATTAACACCAGAGGTGGAGTGTGTGAACTAAAAAATTGATATGTTAGTTGTGGCAGTACATCTTATTTTAAGGATGAATCCCAACACACCAGAAATTAGAGACCTGCATTTAGCTTGCACAAAGTGAACACCCAGCAGCCCGGCTGTGTCTTTGAAGAGCTGTGAGGACAAGGACACCTCGCTCATTGTTCAAAGGGAGGCTTTCTGGAGGCCATGCCTCCGAACTGTGCATTGAAACACTTGCTTTCCACACCCATCAGTAGCTTCAGCAGCCTAGACAGACTAAAAACTTCTCTCAGCATCATCAGAGCCACATTCACTTTCAAACACAATACAACAGTAGAAGAAATCCATTGAATGCTGGCAAAATGATCAGAGGCAGTAAGAAGAGACGTACGATAGCATCCTCGCAGACTCAGAATAAGGAATTTTCAGTAACGTGTGTCTTTCCTGTCCTCACCACCACCCCCAAAAGTAAATCACATAGCCATGTACACTCCTGCACAGTGGCTTTAATGGGCTGAGTGATTAAAGGTGATGATGATGACTATGGGCCATACTATGCATCTTTAGAGGGTTTTCAGTTCAACACTGAGGGGCCAAATGGGGCTACTGTGTATCTAAAATAGTTCAGTCTGATTAAAGGTGTAATTATATAGTTAGTCATAATAGCTGCCATACTTGAAAAGAAACCCACCTCTCCTTCAGGGGAAGGGAAGGAAATTATGCTACTTTATTCATTCAAACACAACTCTCAGTTAAATTCAAATACAGCATGTGGACTAGATAAATACAGTGACACACAGCCACAAACACTTAGTAATCCAAGATAGAACAAGGAGATGAATCTCAACCTATAATCTTCGCAAAGGGAAACTAAATCTTATGATTAAGAATTCTGTCATATCTGTGCAGGTATCAGTGGAGGCTGCGTGTTTTCTTCTCGGCTGTCATAAGAAATTCATGCTAGTTTTCGGGCCTAAATATGAGCAAAGACATTGCAAACACAGGGTCTGACACAGAGCTTAAGAGATTTATGTGTTTATACAGTTAGCACGTAACTTCTCCGGATATCCACACAGCAGATTTGCTCTATTATTGTTACTTTCAGCAAATCCTCATTGCAGGTCAGCAGGAATAATGACTTTTGTCTAGAAGGGGTTTCCTCAGCTTAGATCACTTTTCACAGAGAAGCAGGTGATCTCAAATAGCCTCTACTCTTCTAGTATAAGACAGGGTGGGGAAAGGTAATTTCTGTATACAGTTACACCTTTTAAACTAATGCTTCTGGTTACACAGGAGGGAGGGTGAAAAAGAAATGCAAAATAGACAAGCTTTAGTTTTTCACCTTTTTTTTTTCCTGACACATTTAACACCACTGAAGCCGTTCAGAGACCTTGCCCAGTGACCACTGCCTCAAGACCCTCCATGAGATTCAGTTTCTCAAGGAGACAGACACAACCCAGACCTAGTTTACCTGGACACGAAGGAGGGAAGGCACCGTCTGCACAACATTCTGATCCACAGCAGTCCCAGCCCCCAAACTAAATGACAGAACCAGGCTGGATAAAACACACATCCCATTTCAAGGGAAAAATACAGGGGAAGGGTGAGAGATACAGGAGAAGAAATTTGTCATCCTTGCCAATAAAGTTTCCAGCTATCCACACGGACACTTGTACACTCTCTAAAAAATCTTCCTCTGGAATAAAATACTTAGAGCATTTGGTGTGTGCTGAACAAATCTATTGAGTTTCACTGTTTAACCTTCCTCCTCTCCCCCACTTTTATTTTTTCAGCACTGGTGTTAGAATTTTGAAATATTCTATATTTCAACGACTGAATGTACATTCCCCACACTAATCATTTGACGAGAGAGAAGGCTAGCCAGGACCCAGCTGAGGCATCACATTCCACATAATTTGTTAAATAACACAAAGATAAATCATCTTTATATGTGCACAGTTTTTAATCAGCATCCTTTGCCCAACATAGCTCAGCGGTCAAGTTCCAAGAACAATTTTGAGTCCTGTCATCTCATTTTTTTTCCAAGAATTCTCTCAAATGATCCTGTAGTTACATCATCGCACCCCTCTTGAGCTAGATTTCCATATCTTTTACATGCTATCTGCTATTCAAGTTTTTACACACTTGATAAGAGAGCAGAAAAGATAATTGAAAATATACAAGAAAACATTATTTTGCATCAACAGAACTATACAAGAAAAAGAAAAAACAACAAACTAAGACACACTTAAAGCAATAAAATTACAAAACACCACATACAATAGTTTTATGGGAAAGAAGGATGAGAAAATATTCTTTTCCAGATTTCACGCCATTTTCTTCCCCCACACACACCCAAACTGGGTGAGGTAGGAAGCAAGAGAGTTTCTTATTTCTTTTAATTTTGCCCTGAAATGTAGTTTAAGT
Source organism: Corvus kubaryi (assembly GCF_017639235.1). NCBI lineage: Eukaryota > Metazoa > Chordata > Aves > Passeriformes > Corvidae > Corvus > Corvus kubaryi. The sequence continues at coordinate 3,437,146 of NW_024581098.1, forward strand.
AATTGCAAGTGAGTGACACCTAGTGATGAACACAAATCTGATCATCCTCCACTCTCCCACACAGAGAAGATAAGCCAGCAAGCACCAACAGGTAACTCAGGAGTGGGTGTTGAATCATGGGAACCTGACACTACTATGTTTCTCTCCCTTAAAAGCCAAATATCAAGTGAGCCAAGACCTAGAAACTTGGTGCACAGCTAGAAAGAATAAAAATAAAATGGCTAATCTGTCCAAATGAGAGATAGTGAAAACAGATCTAAATAATGAGCTGCAAATTCACTTCTCTATTCTCTTTAAAACCAATCAGCTCTCTCTGGAAACACCAAGTTTTCCCAGAGATCTCATTATTAATTAAAAATATATATCCCAGAAGCAAACAGGAAGAATGGGATTCTCATTAAATACTAAAATATCAACAGCTGTCTTAGAGACCAGTTAGTGATGTCTCTGGTGTTACAAATGCTGTCCTGTTGTAAGGATCTTAGAAGCTTGTCAAAGACTCTTATTTTGCCAGTAGTTCCAAAATTATTGCTCACAGAGCAGTTACTGGAAGTGAAGGGGAGGGGATCTAGTGTGATTTCTGGTAGGGTTACAGGAAGGAAAAGTATGCTGCTATGCAAAGTAGCAACAAAACAGTCCCCTGAAAGGGAAGCTGGAATAAAGAGACCAAGAAAACTGGTCTGATTTTTAAGACCATGACATGGGATAATCCTCTACATGGGAAGCTCACCCCGACCAAGAGATTCCTTTGCTTAATGCATTTTTAAGAGCAGTCCAAAGTTTCAGAACTAAGACAGCAAAACACAAAATCCTGTAGGAAAGGGAAGTAATTAATCTAGCACAGCCATCACCGCTTTTATACACTTTGTGCCATTTCATCTTTTTCTGTTATGAACAGGATTGTCACTGGAAACTCAGGAGCAGCTCCTGCTTTAAAGACACAAAGTCTTTGCATCATGATTAAAAGCCATCCAAGGACAGGAGGAAAAAAAAAAAGAAATAGTAAAAATCAGTGGGCAGAGAAACACATGCTCCAACTTGCAGACCTTGTTCTGCTCAGTAAACCCATGGCCATCTCCTTTTCTCTCCTCACAGATTCAGGCGAGGTCAGGCTATTTTTTTGTTTGTTTGTTTGTTAATCCCTCTGCAAACATTAAGGAAAATCCAAAAGCCTGTAAAATTTAAAGCCCTGAAATCCCAAGCTCTCCAGAAAACTAACACAAGAGAGCCATCTACCATGCAAAGGCAGGACTGTCGGGGCTGGGGCAGCAAGGGCCGCTGCTGAAACTTATTTGAATGAACTTGACCCAGGTTGGCGGGTGGCCAGCACCCGACGTCACCCCGTGACTTAACAGAACACAGTGTTCTTGGCACCCACACAAGTATGTGTTGAAATCCACGCTGGAGAGGGAGAGAAAAAAAAAAAGTCACTGCATGTTTCAAATTAATAAAGGAAAACGGTAATGAAAAGGTAATAAAATGCAAAGGCTGCATTAGATGTTTTTAAATGTATCTGCTGCATTTTTCCCCTTATTTATTAGTTTATTTATTAATGGTATTCCCTCATGTACCAGAGGCTCATCATACAGGTAGATCTCCCCAGGACAAGCCCTTCCCTGTCCAAATCCCGTCCCACGAGCTCTCCCTCTCACCTCTATCTGTGCCCTACCTGGAAAATTCCAGTGCAGCACTCAGCCAGGCAGTGAGGGCAGACAGCGGCTGCGTTGCCAGGGCTGCCCCTGACTCACCCCCTCGCCCAGCCCTCACCCAGAGGCAGCACAGCAGGCACCCCAAGCCTGTGGGGGATGACTGGTGACACAGTTATGCCACTCACCAATGGATTGTGCTAACACCTTGTCACAAGATTGACAAGCACACAAGTAGAAGCAGGACAGGCAAAATAAACTTAAGGAACCATGAACTCTATGTGCTTTCTCCACACACCATATTGCTATTACTTCCCCTTTCTGCATTTCCTCCCTCCCAGACTACCCCTCTTTCTCTCCAAATCCAGGCCTCAAGTCCTCTTCCTTCTTCTCGCCTGTCACCTCTTATCTCACTGAGGCCCTATGTTCCTCTTCAGTGACTGATCAAGACATTTGAGACCCGTAGGTGCAGGATCAAAACCAGCTCACACACACCTGCTGAGGGGACTCTCCGCAGTCACCTCTTCAGGGCCTGTACTTGCCACCAGCAAACACACTAGCATCCAGATGGCACAAGCCTCCAGTAATGCTTTATAGCCAGGCCATCAGTCACAACAGGAACATGGATCCAGTTTCATCCTCATTACCTTCCACACACACATCCTCAGCCTAGCACCCTGTCCATACCATTAGAGGAACATACAGGAGATGGTAAGACAAAATTTCTACCCTACCTGGACAGCCCACTGTTGCTTCTACCATTTCAGTGCAAACCTGAAAAGCTGCATCAGTTAGTATCTTATCCCGTGTTCCACCACCCTTCATCCATCAGCTGAGAGATGACAACATTTTTGTCTAGTTATAGATTCCCTAAAAAGACACGCATCTAGCAGATGATCCACATCTCTGGCCAGTCCATCCAACATCCTGAGCCTGTGTTGTATGTGAAAGTTGCACTGATTATTTTTCACCTTGACTTTTACACACTGGCAACTATAGAAATAAACCATCTGCTAACCAAAGAGACAGTAAAACTTGCATAGGAAGCAATTAGGCACTTTCTGGAGTCCCTGTTCAGGATCACAGAAAACGCCTTTTCTTCCACCCAGAACTCTGCCTATGCCTCTCAAATTAAAATAGTATTAGCTTCAGTACTTTAAAAGTACGGAAAATAATTCTGCTTTAATTCCCCAAGGGTGAAAATAACTGAAAAAGAACTCAAGTGTTTATGTTTTGTGCATATAATTTCCTGATGCTCAAAATGCCATTTTCTGAGTAACTGCATCCTAAAATAAAAAAAAAAAATCCAGAGACATTTAAAAAAACACAATTCTTGCACCATTTTCTTTTGCCTTTCTGCGGGATATATCAAGAGCACATTCACATGTGAAAAAAACCACAAATGCTGATCAGGACAAAGCAGAGAATGGAACTACACAAAGAACGAGTAATTTAAAAGCTCCCTGTAAACAATCTACAGTTTTTTGACACAACCATCTAGAAGTGAAAATTTTCACAGAGCAAAAGAAAAAAAAAAGCGGACGAAATTTCTAATCTCATCTTTCTATGGTCAGACTCCAGATCCAAGAAGGCACATGTAGCAGAGAAAGTGAATTCAGAGTTTGGCAAGTTACAGGAAGAAAAGGCATTCAAGTAAGAAATACGAAGATTCCTGATGACAAAAATGACAGGGAATTCATAGGACATGCAAATTTCCAGTGACATGTCTTGACTTGACAGTTATCTTTAAGAATCCCTATGGAAGGAGCAGTTCATATTTATTTAATAAAGATGTGCTGGCATTCACACCATACGCTTCTAATGTCAAAGCAGCTGCCTGCCCATTCCCCTCCAAACACAGCCAGAAACACTACTCCTGCAGCAGAGATGGGGGAAGATTTTCACAGAAGAGGGAAGCTCTTTGGTAGTCTCATGTTTACAAAGGAGTTGACTGGGTTGTCAAGGAGGAAAAAGCCCCGCAGCAATCCTCATACTACATGCTTTGAATGCACACAATTAAATTTGTCACAAAATTACAGATGAGTCTTCTGTGAAACTTTGAAAGCCTGCCCCAGAACCCTCGCCTCTCTCCTAATTGGGTTTGGCAAGGAGAACCAAGATACTGTTAAGTCTGAAAGTTTGCTCGAGAACCAGATCCACAGGTTAGAGAAGTTTTCTCGAGCCACTCCCAGCTGGCTAGTGGGCAAACCACAGAGAGACTGCCAGAGCCTCCAAGGAGGGCAAAGTTGAGGGCAGGATGTGACACACTTACCGCAATCACGCAGGCTACTTGTCTTCCTAACACCCAGTGTGGTTTACAGCCTCTAAGCAAATGAACAGGCCTGTTTGTTCAAAAAGGGTGAGTTTAATTTTTTATTGTATTATTAAAGTGTGTATTCAATAAAATCATTTGTTCTTACACCCTTCAAACCTGTGAACGGGATATGAAAAAAAAATAGTTGGGATCTCTTACAATTAAAAGATAAAACAACAAGTCCTCATGTCTTGCAGCTGACCACAAAAGCCAGCAAGGCCTGTGCTCCATTGCCCCCCTCTCTCCTAAACCACCTCATCTCTCTGGAACATGAAGTCCTACCATATTTTCATTTGCAGTTTAGGGAATCTCAAGTGATTGGATGCAGTTAGTTGCACCAGGACCAAAATCAGAGGATAAAATTCCCTGACTTTAGTACATACTGTTTGAGTTAAAACTTTCAATTGAACCATGTTATGTTTTTATTTAACACACAAAAGAAAACCCCACCTATCCACAAGTAAGTTTAATTGTAAAATCCCATTTTCAAAGCATGGCTGAATCCTGAGCCATCTCTAACCACGTACATATGAAAGCAGCCACAACAGCACACAATTACATACCTGCCAGGTAGGAAAAAAATGCAGGCAAGAGGGATACTTTTATTTTCTTAAATACAATGCTGTCATTTTAAATTAAGGAAGACTGTATCCGATGGGTCATCCTCCTCAAAAACAAGTGTAAGCAAGATTCAGATACTGAAAAAACACAGAAAATACTGTGTAGTTCTGTTAACACGCCAAGTTACTAATTTGAGAGTTGGGTCATTTGCTAATAAAGTGAAGAGCACTTACTATCTGTAATGTTGCAGAACCTGACAATCTAACACGTTTTCCTACTTTCTCCTCACCCATTTTTAAAAATAGTTAAAACACCCATTTGGAGGGTCAGAGAAAAGAATCTAGGACATATCTGTAACAAGAGCGAGTCGTTAAGTGCAGAAGCAACACAAAAACATGACTTCAGAGCAGCAGGAAGTGCGGTAGCACATGACAGATACAATCAAATCCATAGGTGAGTAAACCCAGGATAATGCCACAATTAGGTTAGTGTTGCATTTCAGCTTCTGCAATATTTAAAGTCTAAGCATTTTATTTCTATTCCTGTTTTACAGCACCCGATCTGTCAGTCCTCACAACACTTTGGTCTGGAAATGACTTATTACCAGATGAAATGAACAGAAAATGAGCGAAAGGAAAAGCTGTTAAGCTACCTGCAGGGCAACACAACAGGATTTACGTGATCTGTGGTTACAATAAATGCAGACAGAGGCAAACAAATTGCATCTACCTGACTATGCATACAAAACTCAAGACCTTTCAATTTATTAAATAGAAGTTATTATTGTTTGCAGGAAAGGAGGTGATGTTCCTTGCCAGCTACATATGGCAACATATTTCTAGATGCTTGTTTATATTTTTACCAATTACAGCTTAGGGTTGATGTGTGCATGTGTGTGTTTTCTTTTTCAAAAGCTAGTGCAGGTTGAGGTATTTTTCTAAAAACAAACATACACACCTGTAGTAGTGACCACATTTTAACCACAGAAACAATGTGATATAACCCATCAGACTTCTGGATTCTACAGTTTCACAATGTTAAAACAGATTTGTACTCAGATCTTACTTAAATAAAATATCGAATTGGTGTCTTTGGTCTTAATTTCATCCTTACTTCTTGTTAATTTCTTTATATCCATAATTATCACCTTCTTCACTTTAATCTTATGCTTCTGCTTCATTATGGACTAGTTTGCCTTAGTTTGTCCTCTGTGTGGTCTTTCAGAGTTTCAGCAAGTATTGATTTTCCAGAGTACAGTTTCCTCTCTTTCCAACACTACATAGTTAAGCTCATAAAACCAAACAAAAGAATTCCTTTCTAACTTTCTCCAGCACTGTTTGTTTAGATTTCTGAGCATGCAATTAGTCTAGTTTCACGTAGCAGAAATTAAAACACTATTCTTGCTAGAAACTGCAGAGACTGGGACTAATGCCTGCCAGAGAGACTGAGGCACCAGGTACAAAGTTTCAGTTTCGCTAAACAGAAATAACTAATCAGATTTACTGTTCATTTGAGATGCAAGCAGCAAACCAGGGCTTCCTTTTGCTTTAATCCCATCAACACTGGCATAATGCCACATAAGATAACATGTTAACAAGGCTCTGGAAGCTGAGGACTTAAACACACAATAAAGCATCAATTAAAAAATTGTGGAGATGAAGGAAACCAAGTGAGAACAGCAAGAACAAGTCAGGCCAGAGACTTGTCGAACTCAGCATCCTATCTGGGACAGTGGCCCACATGAGGTGCAAAAAGCAAAGAAGCACAAAGCAAGTGAATGCTTCTGCTTCTTCCCTGACATACTCCTCAGGAGTGAGGTGACTTGCAACTCTAGAACTTTCCAAGGGAGCATCATTTGACTTACTAGGTAATTAGATTTTTCTCCAGAAAAAGGTCCAATCACTTTTAAATCAAACTCTGCAGAATTCTAGTGATATTGTAGAATTTCTTACATTTTACTTAATGTTTTTAATGTCAGCAAAGAAAGTCACTAGAAGGGACCACAGGTGGGTCAGCAGCCATAGATTTCTGATTTAGTCATTGTGGTTTATTATTGCTGCAACATTTAAAGAAGTATCAGAAAAGTTAATGACTGCTATGCTGAGAATTGTACCAAAATGTACAAGAACTAGTGGCAACCTCTGCTCAATGAATTTGTGGCAGATGATGAGCTTAAGCAATGAAGTGCATTTTTAAAAAGTCACAGTGCTGATCAAAAAAAATACACTGAAAGATATTTTTCTTGCAGTTCAACCTTACAATACTACCAATACTTGGAGATGTCCTTCAGAACATTTCATTAATTAATCCATTCCAGTTCATTCCAGATCAGGAAAACACAAGCATCTTTCTTCTTTTCAAAAACAGAGCATAGTGCTGCTAATAAGCAGATGGAGAATTTTTACAATTACTGGCGCAAGTCTCATAAAAATTAAATCCATTTGCTGTTCTTCCATTTAAAATGCATGGTGCCAAAGTAACAGAAATTAGCATTCAGTGGTCTCTTAAATCATCCCTCCCTGCTCAAAATGTGAAAATAAACTGCCTCACATTATATCACCAGCAGTCTTACTTTTTCACCTCTATGATGATGACAAGGATCGTGACTGTGTCAAAGGCAAATGATTATTGCCTAAGTTATTACTTGTGACTGTTCAGAGCGTCTGGAGCATGCAAGGCAGAGAGAAAACTTCCACCATCACTTTCCAAAATCCTTACAAATTAATTGATAGCAATTAACACCTGAATAGTATTTGAAAACCCTGAAAATCACATGCAGAGGATGTAAAAGGTTTTGCATTTTTGAAGTCACAAGCAACCTCTGCATTAAAAGTGCAGAAATGCTCAAAGTAGTTGCAGTTATACACACAACAAAAAATGATATTGGGTACTTTATTATAACACAGTGCAACTCCTCCCCCTCAAATCTTACTGTCATTCCTGCCTTCAAAAAGTAAGTTGTACCACAGAAGTGTGACACAGAGGTGATGCTGCCTTCCAATTCTACATAAAATCATGTTCTAGTCTTCCTTTGCGTTATATTTCCACTATTTACTTTCCATTATTTCCCAAGTTATGATTTCTTCCACTTACTTCTGAACAAAATGAGCTATGATAACTTAAATATTTATACTCAGCATCCACAAGGATGATCCACCAAGGAGATATGTGCAATATTTTTCACTTAGACTTATTAAAGTGATGAATCAACTCAACATCTTCATTATCAACAGGATTGATACATTCAGGTTTTCTTTCTTTTTTTTTAACACTGAAGAAACCAAACCAGAGATTTTGCCACAGATTTTTCCTCTGAGTTCATTAGATTTGAGAAGCAAATGTATGTATGGGAAGCATTTATCTAAAATTGTAAAGCCATGCAAAAAGAAAAAAAAAATTCTCTGCCCTGTTCTGATGCCCACTTAACTACTTTTTTCCTCCATAACTGCTGTGGGTAGTGATAAGTTTTTAACAATGAAATGCTTTTACATATGAGAAAAGCATCACAGAATCTTTAAATTGTAAGCAATGTAAGCCGCAAGTCTAAAATAACATAAGGAACAAACCTAGCTCTACTGTTTGCATAGGAAAACTAGACTCAAGTGCATATAAAGGTTACAAAGTAGAGGGGAATAATCACCCTCCTGGCACTTATTTCAGACTTGTTTCATGTAAAAACATTGGTTTTGTTGTTGTTTAAACTGACAGTGTTATCTATTGTCCGGCTCATTGCTTTTTAGCCATGAGAGCAGCAATTATGTCCTATTTTATTTTCCTCGTCCTAAATTTGTACCCTTCAAAAAGTCTACTTAACCTGGTATTTTTTAATCCAGCATTCCACCCATAAACTATTTAAGAGAAAATATAGCTCTTTCTCTTCTCCTCCTCCTCCTCCAATTACTACAGACTGAGGCTGATGGCAGTGTCTTAGTCCAAAGAGCTGCTTTGGCCCTTCCTTTCCAAACCAGTAAACAAACACCATAAAAAAATTCTTATGTCCTTCCAACACACCACAAATATCTCACATTTTAAGGGTGAATCTTCTGAATTCTGTAAAGGAGGAATAAGTAAGTCAAAGCTTCTGTAAGGTGTCCTGGTATACAGCTATATAATCTGGTTTTCCAAGCAGCCATGTAAAACTGTTATATTACTGTCCATAATATTGTTAATTCTTTTCTCTGTACAACTCTGCAAAGAACAGGCCAAAAGGGAACATGATGCTTTATCTGCAACTGTCACCAAAAAAAGGTATTTTTTCTAATTCTGCCTTTAAACAGATAATGCATTTTTAGATTGGGATATTTATTTATTCTTTTTATACAAATAGTTATACTGTTCTCCCATTCTAAAAGATACTGAAGTGCTTCATATCCTAGACAAATCACATTATTACTCGAACATACCAGATTCGCAACTCGGCAACACCAATTATTTTTTTTACTTTCATGATGCTTCAATGTACTTCAACAAATGTTTATGTTTTAAAAAACCCAACATAGTGCTCTTCCAATTAGTCATAAAAATTAAAGATTTCAATTAAAAAAAAAACAAACAAAAAAGCCCAGACTTACCTTTGCACTTCTCCCTCACCCAATCAAGAAAATTAAAGAAACTTAGTCTGTGAAGCTCACTCCAGGGAAACGAAATTCTTCTCTAGACAAGTCTGGCTAGAGCCATCGCCCTCTACAAAATCTATGCTGTCTCAAAAGCTCCTCTCCTTCCCTATGTTTGTACAGAAAGCTTTATTAAAAACATGAGGTAAGCACAAACTAAACTACGTGAAAGAACACCCTGCAGAAGCCACATAGAGCAGCAGGTGGTAGAGAACTACAGCTATGAAGGGTATCCACTGCACTGACCAAGTGGAGACTCATTTGCAACATTGTCTTTTGGTATGTGACTTCTCAATTGCTCTGCATTGGAAGCACCGAGGGTGGCAATGGTAAAAAGGACAAAACTCATACATGCTGAAAAGCCCACAGCACACAAACGTGGGAACAGCTGTAGGGGAGTCTACCAAGGATCATTTTACCCCCTTACTTTTGTCTCCAACTATGATTAATGTCAGATGTTTAGGGAAGAGTTTAAAACAGGACAAGCATGCAGCAGTGTTGCCACAGAAGAGTTTTCCTGATTCCAGTTTGTGGCTACAACTAGAGGAAAGATCTTTGTATTTAATTCTTAACAGATTTGTCTTGTCTTCCTTGAGTTTGTCCAGTTAGTCTTGAATCCATATAATCTTTCAGCATCCGTATCATCCTGTGACAGGGAGTTCAGCAGTTCGTATGGTGGGATGAATCAAGTCCGTTTTAATGTTGAATCAACCTGCTAGTTTCACTCAATGCCTCCTAGCACTAGACAGTACCCAGTCATTTTGTTTACTTCTTATCTATTTATGAGGCATGGGTTTCTTTCATGCCTTCTCCACAGCAATCTCTCTATGAGGTTGAAGATTTCTAGTCTATAGAACTTTTTGCTCATACCAACTTACTCTGAAGCTTTTCAAGTTCCACTGCACCTTTTTTCTTGTGAATGGAAAGGCCAAAACTACTATCCACAAGTACAGTTTGTGTGCAAACTTAAGGGATTCTTAAAGTTGTGGTGTTTCTAGCAGCCTTTCACAGTATTTAAAACCCAGAACAAACCTCAACCCTTCTCATACATGACTATTTAGGTCAGGATGAAGCTGCCCTGCCCACCATGTTTGCCTTCACAAGCAGACAGTTCTAGTCTGGTTTTCTCACTTAGCTTCAGTGTTCCCTTTCCCATGCACAGGAAGGTGTCACGGTGTCTGCAAAACAGCAACAGGTTTTCCACAATCAGTGTTTCTACAGAGCTGCAATCAGATGAGAGTACTTGGTGGTACAGGACTAAAATGTTGTATTAGGCAAGACAGAACCAGTGAACTGACACCAAACAATGGCCAGGTGAAGGTGAATGGGGACAAGTGAATGAAATAGTGACTGCTGGGAAGAAGAGACAGTGTGGGAGGAGAACGACTGGGACAGAGTCAAAAAGAATGCCACTGTGCTGAGACTGAGCAGTGAATCAACAGCCATGTGCAACAGCTTCTCCATGTCTCCAGGAAGTTGGAATAACAAAGCTCGGCTGAAGTTGTGAGTAGTGGGGAAGATATCATATGAAGTAACAATTTCATAGCATATTTCCAGAGAGATCGAGGACAAAGATAAAACCAGCAGGTAGTCAAGGCTGTTGCCCTCGTCTGAAGGCAGACAGTGCTATCATAAAGGGGATAATAAGGGATGGAGCAGGATTGTCTGCAGCTGGCCTATACACAAGAGTGTGCTAACAGATTCCTACAGAGCATGAAAAATCCTCTTTAACATACTTTAATACTCCATATTACAGCTATGAAGTTAGAGATCATCTCCACAGAAAGGGTTAATCAGTCACCAGGGTTGTTAGTCTGGAACACGAGTATCCTGATAACAAAAGAACTGTAAATCTGAATTGTCATCTACAGATGATTCAGACGTTTGTATAGAAACTGTTTATCACAGAACATGACAAAGACCCTGACAAACTGGTTATGAGAGGCATTGCATCTTCACACCATCCCAGTTCCTTCTTATTGTCCCCAAGAAAGTCAACCCCGTGCCCAACATCATTTCATACCTCCATACTTCTCAAGTTCTACTATACATATTCTCAGTTTTATTCCATTTGTTCTGCCCCCCTTTATTCTTCTCTTATCTATCCAACACACTTCCACACTGTAATGGGAGCTAGGAACAAAAGTCATGTTCCCCATGCCGTACTATCAAACTGCATTCTTTACAAGCTAAAGATACAGTGCCATGACTTAAAAAAAAACCAAATCAACCACAAAACAAAACCCCACATAACTGCCTTCTTCCATATATAGATATGGAGGGAGCTTCATCCATTAAAGAGAAACACACTGGAAAAACCTCAGGGGTATTTAATAACCCTGAGGTTAGTTTAGAATACTTTCTAAACTTTGGTCTTCCTGTGTTTTCTAAGATAGTCTAAATTTACTTCTAGATCTTCACAATTCAGTAGGTTCTACAAAGAGCTGCTACACACTAACCCATACTACAAAAGGAACGTTTCTGTTTTGGTGAATATTGACAAGAAACTCTTTAGAAGATGAAGCCTAAATACACAGATAGTTGGATGACTTTGGCACACCTCATGCTTTACTTGTTCTACCAGGAGTTGGATGACCTTGGACATTTACGTGTCTTATTTTCACTTTAAAGCCATTTTATAGGCAATATTACACATGCACTTTTTTTGAGATAGACATATGCATGCCTTTCTTATACTGCTGGCACAAACCTCAACACCAGTAAGATTCACTTGTGGAAAGATGGAAACTGCAACTGCACTAGGAACCTTAAAATGACATGCAATGATTTTTTTTTTTCCCACAACTGGGTGCAACAAACATCCTTGGTAGTAAAAGAGAATTTTACTTTCCCCAATATATTAGGTCCCTCTCCTGACACCATGAACTGACAAAATTGGTGACAGAACCAGCCACTAAAAGATCATAAAATTATTTTTAAAGCAAAGTGACAACCCACAAGAAAGACTGAACCAAAGGCTTTAAGAGAATTCGAGCCATTAGCCAATCTACTCTGTTCAGGTCTCCTTCCAGAATAACAGTATTTAGAAAGCATGTTTGTAAGAAAGAGAAATTATTAAGACTGGTCCTATGTATCCCACTAAAGTTCTCTTCCACCATTTCCTTCAAAAAGGATTTCCAACAAATTCAAATCAATCTCTACTCCAATTTATCCTGAAGACTCCTGAGACAGTTTGGAAGACAAAGTCAGACAAAGCAAAACACAGCAGCTTTCTCACTGTGCTCACGACTCTTTGCAGACAGCAAAACTATTAGCAAATTATCCATAATAGCAAACAACAAAAAGCCTCATCAGAGGTGAGGAAACCAGCAAGACAAAAGTCTTTAACTTCCTATTAATGTTGTTAATTCCCCTGGCTTTATCCTCTCTCTCTTTTCAAAGGAGAGCACTGTACTCCAGGCAGTGCATGCCCTGCTCGTCCCTGTAGCATCTTCTGCTGCAGCACCAGGCAAGCTACCAACAAGAGACAGACGAGACCCTCTTTCCATGCTTCATCTCTTTAGATGGAGCTCAAGGCCCTGACAGGGCAAACAGATACTGCTTTGCTTGTCCCTGTTACTCCTGAAGATCCGCTGTGGTGCTGTCAGGAGCCATGCTCCAGAGAGGTGCCAGACCTGAGGAAATGCAGATGCCTTGTGTGGCATGCAGCTGCAGGAAAGCGAACACAGGCCTCTTGAATCTTGTTTAAAACACCAGGCAGACTTGGGGAGGATGTGGGAAGACCACAAGGAGAGGGACATTCAATACGTGGATACAAAGATAGGAATGCTGTCAGCTGCACTTAAAGTTGTTGCTCTCCAGAGCTGTGTAAGAAAGAATATGGGGCTCAGCTGAAGCCTTAAGTTAAACAAAGCAGAGGGGTTGGATTAGCATTCACAAACAGCCTGGTGCTTCAAACAACATAAAAATACACTCTGGGAATGACAGCTCATGGCAGCAAAGTCTAAAGTCTGTTTACGTCACTGTCATAGGTGCTGTAATCCATCAGATTTCATACATCCAGAACATGGTACACAAGTCTCCACTAAATTAATAAGTCATCCAGGAATTTCACAAACTAGGCACAAAGAAGCACAGCAACCTCAGTGACACTGGACCACCTACAAAAGCACCTGTAAGTATGACAACGGTGATCAAAGATGCTTCCTTCAAAATGGGCATCACAGACTTCAGGCATTGTTACAACACCAAAAGTACGCATAACATGCATCAAGACATTCATATGACTGTGTCCTTCTTGAGGAGGATAATGAACCAATTCGGTCACACTGACATTTGAACCCCTGAGTCCCAGAATTATAAAGAAAACTATTCCCAAGATAATTCAAACTATCACAGCAAGAAACATCTGAGCCAGTTAGGTATTAGCTGAACTAGTGTAGTCAGTCCTGTTTTAAACTTAATGGGGTAATTGTTTAACTACAGACTGAAAAAAAGCTAGTTATAATACAAATAGCTACAGCACACCCAGAAACATCCTGTTTCCTATTCTGATAATCTGACTAAATCACGGAAACAAAGTTGAGAGGGGAATATTGTCTGTGACTAAGGAAAAAAGCTTCAAGGCTTGATTCCTGTATCAGAAGATGCAGAGACATCCCTGCCGATGAGATGCAGCAGAAAGCAGCCGGTGCACAGGTTCAGTTCTGTCTGGTAATTCAGGTATAAATCCTTCCACCTTGCAGGTATGAATGCAAAAGGTGTCTCTTTCTGTGCCACTACTTACTTGCAATCTGCTGATCTGTAGGTCTTGCCTAAAAGGCCCAGCTGAAGAGCCCTGCTAGAAGAGACCAGTTCTACCCAGAAAAGTAAGGTTCCTGTTTTTGGAAAGACACGGAGGAGAGAGACAGGGAAGGGAGAAGGATGCTGCCCAGACCGGTTATGCTATCTTCATCCTTCAAGTTTTCCAGGATCCAACTAGATAAAGCCCAAAGCAACCTTGTTTGACCTTGCAGCTCAGACTGCCTTGTGCAGGTTGACTGAAGAAATCTTGGAAGTTGTTTCCAATCTGAATTATTCCATAAAGTACATATTTAAAAATAATTGTAAGCTTGTGGGTATTTTGTGTATATTCTAATACACTTCCTTCAGTAATGAACTGACAAAAGTGCTTGCAATAACATGGTCATATCATCACCCTTTATCCGTGTTAAGTCATCAGTCTGACAGGATGACACAAATTCCATTTGCCATAATAATGATTCCCTACCTTGAGATAACCTGTTTTAAATTCTGTTACACAACAATAGTTCTAGACTCAATTCTAATTACCAAGCCAATGTTAGTTATAATTACCATTATAATGGATCAAGAAAGCCAGGACACAAAAGCAAGTCCAGAAATAACAGCAAGTCTTGGCCTGCTCATCTTTTAAGTGACCTCTTCAGAATTTCATGAAGTATGTTGAATCCCCCTCAATGTAATGCCACAGAAGGACAGAATTTGTTTTGAGGGGTTTTTTTTTAAGCCAAGTTAAGACAGTAATAAATCCACTTACTAAGCAACTGAATGAACCTCAATTTGAAAGATCAGAAGGCCTCAGGTAAAAGACACAGACCTACATATATCCATGCAGGAAGGACTTCTAAAATAAAGTGTTCTTCACTCAGGGGAAAACCCCAAAATAAACCTTTTGCACAACATTAAAATAATTTTTGCACAATATTCAGTTATCACATCAGATTGCCCACTGTCAGGGCACATAGACTGCAGCACAATAGAGAGCTGAGAATGTGATAGGGATTTATTAAAGAGTTTTGAAACACGTAACATACAGCAAATCTCTTTTTCAGTCGTCTATCTTCATTCAGCATAATAGTTTGGGGATATTACCACTCTCTATGTATTCCAGTCCCTACCAAGGGCCTATGAGAGAGCCAGAGAGGGATTTCTTACAGCAGTAAGACAGTAGGACAAAAGGGGAATGGCTTCAAACTGAATGAGGGCACCTTTAGATTAGGTATTAGGGAGAAAATCTTTACTATCAGGGTGGTAAGACACTGGAACAAGTTGCCTAGAGAAATTGTGGGTGTCCCACCTCTGGAAGTGTTCAAAGCCAGGCTGGATGGAGCTTTGAGAAATCTGGTCTAGTGAATGGTGTCCCTGACCATGACAGGGGTTTGGAACTGGATGACCTTTAATTTTCGTTCCAACACAAACCATTCAATGGTTCTAAGATTTAAAGGGAACAAGCTCTTAACCATGTGACTTTTGGATGAATTTTCACCCAAACAGAAGTTAAGATCAGCAGACAAGTATCTACTGCACTTATTAGTGTGCTGTGCAATAAAGAGGACCTGCTGTAACCAGTTAAGCTTTATTCATGCTACATAGCAAATACGTAAGACTAATTCCTCACACCATTCTGGGATATACCTCACTTGTTCCACATGTAAACCAAGCAAATCTGACTACCCATCAGAAACTGATAAAGTGAATTTAACACACAGGACACAAAGAAAAGACCATACTCTTGTAAGATACCAAAATTACATACTCCATAAAAGTGCTGGCCTACTTTAAGGGATTAAGTGTTTTGAGGAAGGGTTCACGTGGGGAAGATGATGCCTCCCAGTGCACTGGGCCAGAGGAAGTTCCCAGTTTCAGAGGTAGTATGGAAGAAGAGAGGGATTTACCAACAGGAACACACGTTTTCAATTAATTACTAGCATTTAAATATTATAAGTTAAAAATAATTAATAGATAAGCAGTTCTTACAAAACATGGAACTTCAGCTCATGAGACAAAAAGTCTGTTCAGAAGTTTGGCAAAAAGTGGTCACTATCAACGCATAAAAATACGGAGTTTTTCAATTTTGAAGTGATTACACTGTGCTCTTCTGGAAAACATGTATGCTGAAAAACTAACATTAATGGTTAATCTCTATTTTAGTACCATGTTCTCCAAGAAAAGAGTTCCCTTAGGTATCCACCACTAGCAACTAGAAGTCAAGAACTGTAAGAATACAACCATCTGGGATCACCTTGTCAGATCTTTGTCCTGCATCATCTTAAGCAAAAATTCAACCACTTATAGGTCAAATGAAAGCTAGCATAAAACAACTCTCTCATCCCTTAAAAACAGCCAAAGGAAAGTAAAGCATGGCCCTGTCATATCTTGCACATACTTTCTTCAAAAATTCTGAACTGAAGACAAAAATTAGCTGCTCCCCACAAGGCCAGCTTCAACTTGCCTTCCTCATTATCCTCTATCAAGCAGCTTTACACATCAGAAGTGGATAGTTGATAGGAAAGACACAGCACAGGGACTTGGAACATAAACTGAATCATGACTGCAGCTTCACAGCCTACAGATAAGCAAGAGTCTTATCTTCCAACCAAAACAATACGTGAAGCTTTTCTATGCAGTTAATTATCACCAAATAGAAGCAATTTTAAAATTAGATATAAGGAGGGGGGAAGCCATAGTTATCAATCTTCTGAGATTTCCCAGTAGAAACCTAATACACTCCTAGCAAGAGTAAATACTACCATAAAGATATTTTGGCAGTAATCCTAAACCTCCAGAACCTCTTGGTATTTGGCATATTTTGAAGTGGGGTAAAATAAATTTCATGGTCTTTTGATTATCCACACACTCCATTAGATTCTAGATATTTAGTAAATACCACAAAAATGATGATATATCAACATTTGGCTTTTTTTCCCCTTCCCTCACCATGAACTAGGCCACAAAATTAACAGGCCTTTCTAAAGAATACCCATACAGCAAATGACCTCCTATAGTGAATAGTACTTTTCTATTCTCTCTTGGAAACCTCTCGGCTTGCCTGCAGTTTTTTTCTAGCAGTTTTTTCCCTGGAAAACAGCATATTCAAAGTAAAGCAAAACAAAGACTGCAACAGGCAGAGCAATCACTGGGGATTTACCCTCCTGCATACACTGAATTCCCAGAAGAAAGTTTACTGGTGAAGGTGACCATCCAGCAAAATTCCCACACGGCGGCACTCCAGCTAGGATGGGGGAAGGGGAAATCTGTAGAGACAACCTGAGACTCCCAATGTACCAGCATCTTTTGTACTAGCATAACTATTCTGGTTAGATTTAAAAACTTTTTATTACAGTATGGTTGCATCCCAAAAACCCTCTCATGAGCATCATTTAGTAATATGAACGTGTCTCATAACATTTATCCAACTTTCCATGTACACTGGGATCAGTCACACTGGTGTAATAAAAACAGGACAACTTTTACCACTTGCATAAATCTCAGTTCTGTTTCCACAGCTTTATGCAGAGTGTGTAGTCTCTTCTGACACTGCAGCCTGGGACTTAGGCTATATAAAGTAAATTCTTCAAAACCTGAAAACACTTGGCTAACCCTTGCTGAACTCTGAGCTACAGACACTAGAGTGGGACTGACACCCACAGGAGCCCAACAAGAGCCGGTCACATGTGTTGCCACAGCCAGACCTGCTGCTTCACAGAATCAATTAGATCGGAAAAGACCTCAAAGATCATCAAATCCAACCTATGACAAAACACTACCATGGTCAAGTAGACCCCTGCACTAGGCGCCACATCCAGTTTTTCCTTAAACACCTTCAGGGGTGGTGACTCCACCACCTCCCTGGGCAGCCCATTCCAATGTCTGATCACTTTTTCTGTGAATAAATTCTTCCTGAAGTCCAACGTGAGCCTCCCCTGGCACAGCTTGACGCTAAGTTTGTCCCCTCACTTGTCGCCTGGGAGAAGAGGCCAACCCCATTTGGCTGCAGCCTCCTTTCACAGGCAGCTGTAGATAGTGATGAGGTCCCCACTTTTCTGCAGGATAAACACCCCCAGCTCCCTCAGCCGCTCATCGTAAGACTTGTGCTCCAGACCCTTGCCCAGCTCCACTGCCCTCCCCTGGACTCGCTCCAGCACCTCAATGTCTTTCCTGTAGCGAGGGGCCGCAGACCCGTCCCACCCTCCAGCCCCGGCAAAGCAGCAGGACCCTGCGATGGGGCTGATTCCTGGGAAACTGGAGGCTGCTCTCCCTCCTGTGCGAGCAGGACGTCCTATCACACTCCATCGGCACTCACTCGTGAGCATTTTAATACCGCACCGATACATAAACGAGTCCCCGTGCCCATGGCCCCCGCGGGCCGAGGTTCCCGGGCCTGCGGTGCCCTCTGCCGGGCTGCTCCAGCACGGATCCCGGCTGCTCCCGCCGCTCCGACACCCACACCTCCTCCGGCCGGTGTTTCCCGGCTTCCAGGCGAGCGCTGCCCCTTCTCCCCCGGCTGGGCTCCTCATGGGGGGTCACAGCCCGGCCGCTCCGCTCTGCCCGCCCCGGCTGGGGCTTCTCCGCCACACTCCGGGGAGCGCTGCCGGCGCGGGGCTCCCTGGTGCGGCACCAGCCCCCAGCACCAGAGAGAGGGTAAATAAATCACAGTCAGTCAGGTTGGAAAAGACCTCTGAGATCATCGAGTCCAACCTTTGAACAAACACCACCATGTCAACCAGACCACGGCACTAAGCGCCACGTCCAGTCTGTGCTTGGACACCTCCAGGGACACTGACCGTGGGCAGCCCATTTCAAATGTTCCTTTGGCCCAGGGTACTGTCACATCTCAAGTCTTTTCACACAGGTCATTTCACTGTAAGATACTAATTAAAGATCTATAGTTGACACAGAATGCCTTCTTTTGAAATAAACTTACATTTTCTGCAGTAAAGAAAAGTAGCTACCACATTTTAGCTAGTAAAATTCAGTTCCTACTGCCTTCCCTTTCTGGAGCTTTGCAATCCTCATTACTGAGAAGGGAGTCCTGCATATAGTCCTCTACCTCATCATGCTCTATTCCCAGTACCTGGAATTTTAGATAGTCACAATTTCAAAGTACTAAAGAGGAATAGGATATGGTCTCACACCCACCACACGACAGGAAATTTGGGCACCAATTTGTCACTGGCAGCCAGGGACTGTAGAGAGTCCGAAAGATCACATCTCTGGTGAGAAACCCACCAACTTGATGACTTTTTGCACACACATTGAAATATAAGAAATTCAATTTTAATATAAGAACAAGCTGCTTTACTGCAAGGGTGACCGAGCACTGGCACATGTTGCCCAGAGAAGTTGTGGAGTCTCTGCTCTTGGAGATACTCAAAACTGAACCAGACACAGCCTTGAACAGCCAGCTGTTCAAGCCTGCTGTGAGCAGAGGGGTTTGACTAGGCATTCTCCAGAGGTGCCTTCCCACCTCAGTCATCCTGTGATTCAGTGACCACACTACCAAGCTCTGTGTAAGGGGCTTGGTTTTGAGGGTTGGCAGTCAAAGAAAGTGCCTTGAAGTTCTTGTGTACAGAATTCTTTCTGAAAAGGTAAGATAAGCAAAATCCTCAAATTCCCCCAATTCAAATGCAAACAAATATGAATATATTCCATAATTATAGCAGCAGGTTTTTTTCTTAGACTTGGAATGGTTTCTCACCTTACAAAGCTCATCACTCTCCTCTTTGACAGGCAGAGAACTAGTATTTGTGCAAGAGTCCGAGTCTGATATCTCTAGTGAGCTGTCCTCTTTTTCTGACCCATCACACTTATCGGTGGAATCAGTATCCTTCTCCCAGTCGATGAGCTCCAATTCATCTAAAATAGAATATTGGTAAAAAGAGGTTTTCTTAATCACCATCTATTATAAGCATGAAGTGAGAATAATACTACAGCTATCCTGAACTTGGGAGAAGAATTGCAACATTATTTTTTACTTATGTTCAACTGATCTTTAAGTATTTTGTGTCTCATAAAAGCTAAATCCTACTAGGAGAAAATATCCTCTGAAGAAAGATAAAAATTACATACATACAAAAAAGATTTCAAAGTATTGTCTGCAAAGAGGTAGTACATTTAACTGCATAGGTAGGTAGTGTGCTCTTTGTAGTTTAGTTAATATCAATTTTCCCACGGTTTAGTTAGGGGGCTTTTTTGCCCAGTTGCATTGGATTTTCCAAGCATATTTGTTCAGAATTAACTGTTCTAAGCAAATGCCTTAAACAGTGTTAATTAACATCTGCTATTAGTGGTAACCCTCACAGAGGAATGACAAAACTAGTTGAAATGGTCACCTCCTAGAACACTATGCCTGAATATACAGGTCTGCAAATCAAATCTCTAAGCACAGCAAAGAGAGAATTGCTGATGACAAATTAATAGAAACAGGCATAACAAAAGATGGAGCTAAAAAAACAACAAATAAAAAAGCCCCAAACAAACTCACAATTCAACAGCAATAAACAAAGAGATGCAGACAGAAATGCAGAACTTTTCCTTCCACCATCCCCATGACCACATGATATTTAATGCAACTCCAAAAGCCCATCTGTAACTCCAAGGATCTACTGAAGGCCATGGAAACCTGAGCTGTGGTAGCACCCTCATCACCCTTTAGGTACAAGGTACTGAGAGAGATAATTTCAATGTGTTTTGTACAAATGAGCACGTTCGAAGAAGGGGTGAAAGCTTTTTGAGGGGTTGCTTTTTTTGCTTTGTAAATGTCATATTTCTAACACTGGAATAGTCATGTATAGTGGAGAGGCAGCAGAGAAAGGAGGCACCTGCACAATGCTCCAGGCATCTGTACATACCCCTGGAACTGTGGCATCACCTTCTGTACTTGGCAGTGCCACTATAATCTAAATCACTAGTTTCTACATCCAACTTCCGAACTCTGAAGTCACCCAGACAAATAAACACACAGCTGTAGCATTGCCTCCTTTTACACACACGAATGCATTTCTGTTTCTATGAGGAAGCTTCATCAGAAATTTTAAACACAGGCATCAGCAACCAGATAGCACAAAGAGGTTCCTCTAGAAGCTGTGTGACAAGTTGCATGCACCTTGTGACAACAGTATCAATTCCTTGAAAAAATAAAAGGCAGTCCGTTTTATCCTGTCACACTGAAGTACTGACGCTGTGCCTCTTAAAGTGAACTTCACATGAAAGGGAACATCTCTTTTAAAAATACCTTTTCACCTACTGTGGCCACACCTACAACTGTACCTATATATGCACACACAGAGGCACACTATGTACAATGCTAAAATCAGTGTATATGATGGTCGCTTCAAAAAACATGGAAATTACAGTCCTTCTACTCCCCATTGCTTTCAAGATATTTTTCTTCTAAACCCAAAAATATGACAATTATTGGATTTTCTCAGTAACCTTCAAGCAGATACATAACACATCAGGGTTTCTTCAACTACACAGAGAAACCAAATTTTGCTATCTTACAAGATTAAAAAAAGTCTGTGTATTGTCTCTTAAAAAAAAAAAAAAAAAGAGAGAAAGATTAAAACCTGCAGGATATACCTGCAGGGGACAAGTGAATTATATTAATGGTAAGTCAGCAACAGATTGCAGTTTAGAAAATGAACAGTCCTTCCTTTTGAAAAAGAATAAAATGACTAGGAATTACAAAAGATAACCATCAGATATGTCAGTGACAGTGTTATATAGGTGGTAAAAACATAGATGAAAGGAGGAAGATTTTGCAGTTTTGTTTTAAATCTAAGGAACATATTTAACCAGTGTCACACACGAAACAAAAAGTCATCAGTCAATCCATTTGCTTAGCTCAGAGCAGTGTTTGGATGCTTTGCCAGACATCCAGGATCCAGTCTAACTGCAATATTTCAGACCAAGCTGAAGTATTACAAAGTTAACCTAACTTATTTTTTACATTGGAAAGACTTCCTAACAAGTTCTAATGCAACTTATACATTATCCTAATTAACACATATAATAGAGCACACAAGCAAAGCTTTTTCTGTCTTCAGCTGCACTTTCAAATCAATTCCTCTTCCTGGTGTCATTTCCTGCTCCATCAATTAGAAAGGAAGTTCTAAGAACTAAACTCATGGCTGTTCACACAGTGCAGCTAACAGGGGAAGCAAGGAGTACTGTGTTTCAAAATGAAAATGCATGCCACAGAAGATGATGGTATCTGCAGCTGCAAAGTCTGCCATATCTAGTCAGCAGATGCAGACAACTGTGCTCCTTTACTCCAAGGTTTAAAATTTCTGTATATAATTTTTACTAAGAGCTTACTCTATACCCAGATGAAATTTAAGGAAAAAAATCCCGTCCAACTGATTTAACCAAAATAGGAATGGATCATGTAATTTTGTCAGGATGACCTCAAGAATATTTTCATTACCACCTTAAATTGACAGAAGGTTTCTTGTCAAATCATGCACTTCAACTTACCTTCACTACTTCTGTCCTCTAACAATAAATCATGTGTGCTAGGTGATTCTTCTGTTTTGGAAGCTTCACTTTTTTTGCTGTGCAACCTTGGAACCAATGTTTTATTTTCATCATCTGAAAAATCACTGCCACTAGAGGTCCATATTATGTCCTCAGCTTCCTTAGAGCTTTCAGCAGCAGCAGCTCCTATGAAAAAGCATTGCAAAGTGTTATATTGTTATATTGAAATGCAATTTTGTTGAATTTAAAATATTACAAATTAAACTGCACTACTTTTTAATGGGCAAAATTATCAAGTCTGCTACTACACATCAGAGATTAATACTGAAGCATTAACTCACATGCATTTCTTACACATACATGCATTATTTTCAGTTTAGTTCTCCATGACAAATGCTAACACTTCATTTTATACAATGAGGCTACCACTGTGTCCTTCAGCCGAGTGAGGACAAGTCATGACTGTCTGACATTTAGTCCCCCTACACACAGTCCTAACACTCCTCCACTCCCCCACGTGTACCCTTGTGAAATGCTAAGTGGTTTAAAGAAAGACTGTCCTTAGAATTCTGGGTTTGGGAGCTCTCTGACTTTATGCAATGAATAACAAAGGAATAAAAGTATTCTATCAGTAGAGATTACTCTCCAGTTTTCTCCTGAGAGAAAAAAAAAACAAACCTTCTCAGGTGTTACAAAGAAAAGCTGTTGTGCTTCTGAAGTAAGACATTTTAATTCAAAATACCTTCCTGAATCATTTTTAATAAAGCAAGGAGGAAAGGATTCATACTTAGCATGGAGCATACAGAACGAGGAATCATAGGAAGGCAGAACTTCCCACTTCATATCACTACTAAAATTTTATAAGTAAAAGGGAATTTAGACAATTATTGGGGATTTGGAATTAGGCAGATGGGCCCAGAAGAGAGAAACACAACCACATCTCCTCCTGCAATACAGAGAGGTGGCTCTTAGAAATCTAGAAAAGCTAGAACCCCAAAAGGTAAAAAAAAGTGCCCAGTAGGTCACCTACTTACATCCAACAGAAGCAGCACAACTGCTGGAGCAAGCAGAAATACAGACTGAAGAATACCACCCCCTCTTTCTTTCCTTTCCTCTGGGCTCAAAAAAAAAAAAGGAAAGAACTAGAAAGAGTCAGTAAGTCCTCCTCCTCTTTATTCTCCCTAGAGTTCTTTTTTTTAATGACAATATTAAGCAACTCCAAGGCATACAGAAGCCTGTAAAAGCAGGAGGTTGACAAAATTCTTTTTTTCTATCTATTGCTCATATTTACAAAATGTGTTCTCTCATGCCTGCTTGTCTGTCTAGAAGAAGACAGAATAATTTCACCCTTGATCTACACAGCTAAGGGCTATTTTTCATTCCCTCTTGATAAAAATGTGAAAGATTTAAATATCCCATCCTTGTTGTAATATACACCATATACAGCATTAGTGATGCTTCTTTCACCTGTTCCAAAGCAATAGCTGAGTGCCTGCAGCTTTGCAGAATAAATTTCTGGCACTCCAGGTGAATAGAAGAGCCCAACCACAACAGCAAGAGACTGAGCGTCTTATCAGAATTAGCTTCTAATTACAGTAACAGAAGGAAGCAACCAGTATTTTGAGCCAACTTCTACCCTAGTGTAGGACAAAACAAAGTAACAATATTCTGACAATGTTAACATGAAATAATCAAAACATACTAGATGCACTTTCAGCAGATGTTAACAGTGGTCCAAGACGCTTCTTAATCCTGGATTTCTTATTAGAAGGCCTCTGAGACTATATTAAAAAGAGACATGGAGAGAGATTTAATCACTGAGATATTAAAAATAATTTGAACATGTATCAATATATTCAAAGCTGTCATTATTCACCCACCACAGCAGAACAATTTCAAATTAATTTTTAAATCTTTTACAAGATTGTAATATAATGAGGTATTAAAGCATGACAACAGTAACATAAAATCTGAATTCTTATAGATTTGGAAAATACAAACTTTCTGTGACTATGACAGAAATCACATGTGACTCTCCCTTAAGAAGAACAAGAGGCAGTATTTTCAGCACTAAAAATGTCAAAAGCGGGCAGTAACAACATGCTTGATAAAGGATGTGCCCTATTGAAAGGTTCAGAAAGAAGTACTTGGTCGCCCTGTCTCTGATTTTAGTATATCCCACAAGATATGCAACACTGTGGCTGCTCAGTACCAGAAGAAGAAACAGAAAAGCAACCTGGATCAGCACAAAACACTTCCCATTCAGAGCTGGCTGAACATCTCTGTTCATGATGGAGCAAGACTTTCTATGCTTAATTCACTATTGCAAATACATTATTTAGGTCTAGCAAAAAATCTTCAGATGCATACTACAGTATTTTTATTCCATATTTTTTAGAAAATGTAGCACTCCATCCCAAATGTCAAATTACTTTTGCATCCTTTAGTGTATTATTGAAATTTTCTAAGTGATAAGTGCTATCTAGAAGACAACATATTAACATATGCTCAGCAAGTTACACTAACAAGTTAAGACAATGTCCTTATGTAACTGTGCTTGCCATTTTTTGTCTATTTTGACAGTTGCAACAATATGCTGTTAGTTTGGCAACAATACCAAAAAAAAGGCAACATCTTATTCAGTCAAGCATGGAAATCCACTGTCAGTTTGCATCTCTTTGTTACACCACTGAGGCAGCACTTTACCTCCAGCACTGAAGTGCTCTGAAAACCATCCCCACACCTAAGCCACGCATTGGAAATCGAAGCAGCAGACACTGATGTCCTGACATTTGATTTTTTCAGACGTAGGGGTGTCTCATCTGGGAATGGTATGCATTCTGCACTCCAAAGTCTCTTCCGCTAGAGAAAGGAAAAACAAACCCATCAAAAACTCTGTGTAGACATAATCAATTTCAAGTTAAATTTACTTAATCTAGATCGCCCCATGTATTTTCTGAATGTTTACAAACAAATTCCAATTTTTAATGAGCTCGGGAAAAAAAAAGTCTCAAATATTTGCAAGGATCTTTTATGTAGCACTAAATAACGTCACCACCAACGTCAGGAGTAAATTAAATTTTTGATAAGTACACTTTCTGTTGGTCTAAGTTACATCTCGTAGTACCTCACAGCTGCTCAATGAAGCTGAAAATATTATAGTACACAGGAACAGCTCAGTAAAATACACTTTAACCAAATAATGCCTTCAAAGTTGCATTTAATCCGATTTCATTTAGTATATGCAGGAGGTTAAACTAAGTATCACTATACAGTTCACCATTAAAAAATAACCAACCAACCAAAAAAAAACCACCCCAGACTCTTTCAGCTGTAAGAATTACATTTATTTTCATAACCATTTCCCCACCAAAAATGTTGCCTTCCCGTTACACGGGATGCCGGAAGTCCTTTGAATTATTAGATAAGTCATGAAACAGGATGCTGATTAGCACCCAGTGCCAATTTCATGCAAGAGATTGTAATATCTGAAAATAGCTGAAGATAAGAGAATTGCCTGTTATCACATCCAAAGCTATCTCTCAGACTCAACACCAGTTTATACACAGAAATTGAACTTGAGTATGATAAACATCTTATCCTGCTATGCTACTGAAACTTATCTTAGAAAACGCTGACTACATCATCTGTCTGAGTATTTCTGTCTTCTTCTGATATACTTTCTCTCAAGCAAGTTCCTACCTATAAATAATTATTACTCCAAAGTTAAGTTAATCAGCACACACATTTTCCACCAGGCTGGTCAATCAGGACTGTAACATATGTGTCAAACATATGGGCAACAAAAAAACCCCAAAAAGTAGAATCACAGAATATCCTGATTTGGAAGGGACCCAGAAGCATCATAAAAGCCCAAATCTTGGCGCTGCACAGCCCCAAGAACCACACCATGTGCTTGAGAGCGCAAGCATTTGGCACTTTTTGTCCGTTTTGTAAATGGCAGTGCGTCTTTGCTTTCCATAGGGTTTTTTTCAGTGCTCTTGAGAATGAAACAAGCAGCTCCCAGTACAGGGAGCAGCATCTTACTTCGCCCCTCCAGTCACACAGTCCTGCTGTGCATGTTAAGAAGACAGAGCAAAACAAACTCGCTTTGCATTTCCACTGATGGTAGCTGACCCTGCTAAGAGCCTCTTCCAAAAGTGCCGGGAGTATTTACACCTCGAAGTAACTACTCATTATCACCAAAGTCAAACTGTCCCCATAACTGCTCCCACAGATATATGAAAAGTACAGCCTCGAATCCGATGTGGTATTAAGTCTGGAATCACCAGCACTTCAGAAAGGACACGATGTCAAGTAAGGAAACTACAGCAGTTTAACAAAAAAGGTTAATGTTACAACACAAAGAGAATTTAAACACTGCTTCTCTCCCAGTGAAGCTGCTGGCCCAAGCCTCGATTTCCAGAGTGCTTAGACAGGAACCTCTACATTGGGCTATCCTCTTGGCAAGTGCTTCTGATGGTTTTTAACCTTAGTGCTGGGAGTCTTCCTTATATGACCGGTTTTGCAGCCTCTAGAAGATTTTGTGACATACATTTTGCAGACAAAGACTTACAGTATCAAATACAGTTCATCTGAGCTTATTTCTTGAATGGGACACTCCAGTTTTGAGGAATACATGTCTGTGCCAACAGCAGCACCACAGCTTGCAAGCAAGTTTACAGCATACCACTTTTGATGGTCAGTTAAAAGCAGAAATGGTTGCAAATAAGTGAAAAAGAAATGCACCTAATTGCATGCACAAAGAGTTGCATGAAACAGGCTTTGTAATGTACTTCTATTGTTAGGAAGCTTGATAAACATAGAACTAGGGAGTTACTCTCTATTAAGTCTCTCATCATGTTATTAAAATCATGACATTTCCTGACAGACAGCAAACCTCAATTTCTCTGTGCTGTGCAATACCAACGGAGCAAAGAAAGAGTGTGACATAAGAGGCAGGGGCTCAACAGCAGAACGTGGCAGCTGAGACATGGCCACTGCTGCACAATTGCCAAGATTTGGGATGGGAACACCATATAAAAATCAGCCGGATAAAGGCTACATGTTAGCTCCCTTTCCCTAAGTAAGAAGGGTTGGGATGCAAGCAGAAAGGATATGTTTACAGGCCACAAGGTTAAAAAAGCAGACTGAGTAGAACAAATAGCTGGGTTTATGCTTAGATGGTTACACTTCTATTTAGAGTGCAATGAGAAGTTGCACTGGAAGTGACTTTTAAACAACTGAAATTCAGAGTACTGGACAGTCATGACTGTGACAGGCAGAAAGATTTTTCATAATTAATGACTTAACAGCAGGAGTTTTATTTAATCCTGCACTTCCTTATCTGGAATAAAGGCAGGGCTGCTCAAGTTTTCAGAGCAGCACTACAGAGCTGTCTCAGGGCAGGTGGTTCCATGACAAACCAGAAACAACTGGAGTCCCCTCTTCCTCCTCTTCTTTTCAAGCACTTGGCACTCGTCAGACTCAGTGCAGACACAGCAGTGATGAACCAAACTGTCAGAAAACTTCTTTGGGAAGAAGGACTTGTTACCTACAGCTGGCACAGCAGCAGAAAGGATACAAGGATCAGTGGGACCACTCCAGCAGCTGCTTGACACCATGACAACTTAATTACAACCTGAAGAACCATCAGTACTACTGACAATTCTGGTTAATTAGCTTTGTTTCACCATGTATCCTGCTCCCCAGATTCAAGAACATCTGAGAGTTTCTGCTACCACCACACAGAAATTTATAGCCACTACAACCACTGAGAAAACCTGAAAATGGTCCCCGAAGTCCCAAACCAAAAAAGTAAAGAAATATATCCTTTACATGAAACATTCCTCAGCTACTGCAAATTTCTGGCAGACACCACTTGGAAGGAAGCATAAGAGAAGGACTTATGATTGTTGATATTGACAGCAGTGGCTTTGAGTTCTGTGCTTTCAATACAAATATCTTGCCACCATTTCCCACATCCTACATCACCTTAAAAAATGGGAAAAAAAAAAGAAACCTTAAAGACAAGTACCCCATCCCAAACTCCTTGTCAATTTATATCTCTCCATGTAAATATCTGATGTGAATTCGAGAAACTGGACCTACAGCTTCAATCCACAGTTACTGAGAGGGTCTGGGAGCAGGTGCAAGGGAGCTGAGAGCAGCCTGCAGGGACTCTGTTTGGCTCTTTGCCTTCAGACATGGTGGGACAGTGCCAATGCTGGGGACAGCACTGTCACCCTTCCCCTGCAAAGCCACCTTGCCACAGAGTGTGGTGTCCAAGGACTTCTGCCACAGGAATACATCTGCTGGCATCCAGAAATGGCAAGTTTTAAAGGCTCTTTGCTTCTGCTCCAGCCTGCTTCAATGCAGCAGAGAAATGAACATTTTAAGAAACTTACTTCTCAGGAATAAATATTTATAATGAAGCTAATCTGAAGACTGTGCTGTTCCCAGAGAAATGCAGCAACAACTGTGAGTTCTTTTAATCTTGAGTCACAAGGTTAACCATGTTTTTCTTTTAATCTAAAAGAAAAATGGGGCACACAAAAAATAACTTGTGTAATTTATTAAAGGAATTCATGAAGTGTCTAGAAACAAGGTACTGGAATTTTTTAAAAAATCACCAAATCAGGCTCAAAAGAGCTAAAGCATGTAGCCCTGGTGTACATCATAAAACCAAGATTTATTACAAACCAGAGTCAGACAAAGAACCTTGTAAATTGCGTAGGGTGTCAGAAACCAAAATATGACCTCTGAAATTTAGAGTTAAAAAGGGGAAGGCTAGGATGGCTACCTCATATATAAATTGCCATGACCTCTGTTCACAAAAGCATTGCATTTTGTCTCTGGAGTAGTTCCTTCTAAATGAGTGAAAAAAAAAATTGAGTTACTCCTGTTGGCGTTAGTGGAATTAGGACCAAGCCCCCCTCACAAAAGGCATGGCAAGCAACCCTTATCCCATTACTCCTTTAGTTATTTCCAGTGAGATAAAGGTAAGTCAGCCTACCAGGGTGCAGGTGTAAGGAAAAGGGAGGCACACCCTGAAAAAACAGTGAATATGCATAGTGATTATACAACAGACTACTGCAAGTATGGGGCCGGGGTGTTGGATTTGATTTTTAAATAGATGTTCCTGTCTAGAACATCTCCACTCAACCGATCTGTGTAATTACTTATGGCCAGGACTTGTTACCCAGAAACAGCCTGTATGAAGTCACTGGGACCACATGCTCAAAGGCTACTCCCTACAAGCCCTTTACAGTCCAGACAATCCCACTTCCTCAGAGTTGTTGCAAAAACCACGGGAAGAACCCCCAGAACACATGACCCAATATATTATTTACCCCATATGCAAGTGGCATTTCTTTGACACATCACTTTCTCTAACACAAAAAAGCAACATAAGCTGAAGGACAAAACTAGTAATTAAATGTTTCACTACACGAACTACTCCAGCTACTGGCTTGCAAATCCAAAAGTCAGTGACATCACTTAAACAGCACTCAAAAGTATTTAAATACAACTGTTGTATTCTTCCTGAAGAGAGCAGAATGAAAAAGTATTGAAAATCACAGCTCTAGTTTCCAAAGACTTTTTGTGTTTTTTAAAAAAAAATGTGAAGAGAACAATCACATAAAAGTACACAAATATGAAACACCGACCAACAGCCACCCTCATCTTTCACCTTTGTTCTCCTAGGCTTCATATAAAAGTACTCATAAACTAAAACCACTTTAACTTGTCTTGGCTTTCTAAAGTCCAATTTTAAGATAGTACAAAACTGACTTTCACAACAGGCATCCCATCCTCAGCAAAAATCAGCATTCCTGATACAGAGCTTTTGAAAGTCTAATTACTGGTTTAAGTGCTGAGATAGAAAGTAAAGTTGTAATTTAACAAGAAAACAGCCTTCACAATAAACACTCAAGTGGAGATTTAAATAGTTTTCAGGCTTAAACCTATAGTTGTATTTTTTTCCAGCCAAGATTATTTGTTTACTCCTATGAAAATCAGTATGCATATTTTCCAAAGATGATTTGCAAGAACACGCATGGTCCCTAGAAAGGTCCTCATCAAGTTGTAATCATTTATTAAAAAAAACCCTATACTGTATGATCACAGTCAATGATAGCAATGATAACATGCCATACCCTACCTCCTTCCACTCTCAGTATGCACATGGTAAAGAAATACTAAAACCAAATTAAAATCTCAAAATACTTTTCCCATTGCTATTGATGTGTGAGACCAAAATTTTTAAAACACTCTTTCAAAACCTTTCTTCATGCACATGATTTTTGCTCCAGTAAATGAAAGACTATTCTCATCAACTTATACCGAAATATATTAGATTACCATTTGAATGTCAGGATTTTTTAGCCTATGCATCCTTTTTTAAGCAAGAGTATAAATTATTATATGCTTACATTGAACAAAAAACTCTCATGGAATAAGAATACTACTGAAGTACACTTTGTATTAACAACTAGTGCAGAGTAGTTAGAACTCTGCAATCTATCAAAGCAGACGTATTTTAGTAAAGATTACACAAAATTAGGTTATCCAAAATGCTTAGGATACAATAACAGTATCATACATTTTTGTTACATCTTATGGCATGGGTTTTTAATCAGTTTAATTAATAGGCAGCAAGCAGGGAGGAGTACTTTATTTGCCCTTGACCAGTACAAGTTTTCATTCATAAAGCAACAAAGAACATTATCTTTGCCAGCAAAAGGAGCTACTATTATCACAAGCTGTCATCACATTGCAACAAGACTTGGTTAAATCTTGTTTCAGTTAAGTGTGCATTTTTTCACTAGTCGAGAACTTAAAACCTTTTAGAAGAAAACATGTATAGTGTCAATATGACAAGGTAATTTATGTGAAGTATAGTAGGTTATTCTTAAACTTGCTGTTGACATTTTCTTCCATTAAAATTTATTTTAAATGTGCTTATATTTAAAAAGCGGTTGGACATTCAGACCAGTACAGACAAAATTTTTAGGAACCAGATCTGTCATTTGTCAACTCTATAGATCAAACAACACTTGCAGTCCCACTTTCAGCAGTACCTCAATATTAGGCTAAGCACGGCTAATCAGAGGCAGCACATCCTAATTGCCACTCTGCGGGGAACCAAGCAAACTACCAAAGGAAAGGGACCGAAAACCAGCACGGGCGCTTCTCCTCCCTCCACTCCCAGACAGGGAAGCGAAGCTGCTCAAAACAATATCAATCCTGCCAATTCCCACAATTCTCTTTTCCTCTCGAGTTTTACTCTCCCTGCACTTTTTCCCCGACTGCCATGTAGCAAGGCCGAGCTCCCCTCTCCCTTCGGTGCAGCTGTGCCACGACGGATCTCAGTGTCGGTGTTGCGCAACCGCGCACGCCAGGAACGCGGGGAAAGGCCCGTGTCACCGCCCCGCGTTCCAGCGTGGCGGGTCCCCAACACAAGTATCGCCTTGGAGCCGGATATGAAAGGGCAGCGAGGGGACAGCGCGGCGGCTGCTGCTTTGCCGCCGCCACCACCAACACCCACCCCCGCGCCCCTCGCAGCGGGGCCGGGAGGCGCGGCTGGCCGGCGGCCGGAGCGCACGGCAAGGCCACCGCGAAGAGCCCAGGGAGCGCCACGGCTCGGCCCTGCGGGGCAGCGCTCCCCGGCCCGGCCGAGAGCCTTCTCCTCCCGTCCCGCCGCCGCCGGTACCTTCCCGCCGGGCATCGCCCCCGGCGCGGCGCCGCGTCCCGGTCACGTGGCGGGGGAGCACCGGGGGCGGGGCCGAGGGAAGCCCCGGCCCGCGCCCGCCCTTTGCAGCTTTGGCGCCACCAGAGCCGCGGCTCCTGATTGGGCGGGGTGCGGGTGACGTCACGGGGCAGGGCGGTGTTCCCGGGCAGAGGGGCGCGGTGCGCGCACGCGCGCGCGGGGCCGGCAGCCCTGAGGGCGCGGCAGCCGATCCGTGTTGGCGTGTCACTGCTCGGGGCCGGGGCTGCGGGGTCACTGCTCGGGGCCGGGGCTGCGGGGTCACTGCTCGGGGCCGCGGCTGCGGGGTCACTGCTCGGGGCCGGGGCTGCGGGGTCACTGCTCGGGGCCGGGGCTGCGGGGTCACTGCCCG